>NC_080171.1:25856500-25877097 GCF_950295315.1 Erinaceus europaeus
GAAGCTTTCCCTCAGCAGGTGGGGGTTGGAGGCTTGAACCCAGGTCCTTGTGCATGGTAACATGTGTACTCAACCAAATGCACCACTACCCAGGCTCCCTTTCTTTCTTAGAGCTGGAGGCTCATGTGTATGTAATCTAACTGCTCCTGGGCTGACTTTTTATCATTCAGGTAGAGAGACTGAGATAGATAGATAGATAGATAGATAGATAGATAATAGGTAGATAGATAGATAGATAGATAGATAGATAGATAGATAGGGACCTCCAGAGCTTCCCCTGGCACCATTGCAACCCACCATGTGGTGCTTGTCCTCAAACCTAGGTTATGCACTTGGCAAAGCATGGACCCTACCCAATGTGATATCTGTTTTGTTCCTCTTTTGTCCTTTTGTCTTTTGATAGATTTGTTTATTTCATGGGAGAGAAAGTGATCAAAGCTTCAGACACACTAGTCTTAACATTGCCTGCTGAGCAACTCCATGAATGCCAGAGAGCCTCACTCTGGCTTTGCCTGTCCTGGTGGAGTGGCCTCCCCCTGGCATATGGGGGGAGCAGGGCTCTTGCCCCCATCTCCCTCCCCATCCCCACCTTCACTGAATATGCCAGTTCCCTAGAGCTGGAGATGACAGGCATCTGTTGTCTGAGCCCTGGCTATGACACCGAGCCTCTTAGTGGGGAATGTGTCCAGTCTGCTGGCCCCTGTCTGGCTGAGGCTGCTCTCAACTGGGCAGCAGGTGGGGCTAGGGTCCTGGCGAACCCCCAGAGCCAGCTTCCTCCTGAACTGTGGGGCCAACACCTGCAGCTCTGCTTTATTTCTAAACCTGCTGATTTGTCCTCATTAGCTGCTTCGGATCTTATTCAAGTGCTTTATTCCCAGGCCTCTGACATATCAGTGCCTGCTTCTCCAGTCCTGGGTCCGGAAGGCCAATTACTCCCCATTTGGCATGAGTTTCCGCAGCGGGAGTATCCTCACGTGATAAGTTCTTCATTTTATTTCAGTCCCTTCGGGGGAGTGAAAGGGGGGCATGCTGGTGGCATGTGTGGGAGTGTCCAGGTGTGCAGGAGCCATGGGTGGGTGTCTGTGTCTCTGACCACAGCTCCTTGTGGCTCCCAGGTCTGCCTGCTGTGGCTGTTACCCATGCACTTGACACCATAGCCTTAAGGACTCTGGGCCTCAGTTTGCCCGTTGTACATAAGAATCAGAGGTCAAGTGACAGGCATAGACAGCTGGCATGTCACTTTTCCACCTGTCAGCCAAGTCCCCACCAAAACTGAAAAGAGTGAGGGAAAAACCTAGCTTCAGTACCTATTATGGGGAGGGGGAAGTGGGGTGCAAAGATATTCAGACATAAATCAGTGCAGGAATGTGGTCTTCTGATTTTTAAACTCTGCCTGCAGAAATCAAGGGCCATGTCCAGCCTGAGGGAAGGACAGACCCCTGGTCTGGAGGGACAGGGAGCCCACAGTGCTTCCTAGAGATGGGGAACCCCCCCTCAGCCTTCATGGGGAGTAGGGCACAGGGACACATTCCTGCCATTCACACATCTGCTAATAGTCAGTCACCTTTATGTTCTAAGTTGTGGCAGTGTTTCTTCCCTTTATTTACTTATTTATTTCCCCTTTTGTTGCTCTTTGTTGTTGTTGTTGTAGTTATTATTGTTGGTGCTATTGCTGTCATTGTTGTTGGATAGGACAGAGAGAAATGGAGAGAGGAGGGGAAGACAGAGACAGGGAGAGAAAGATAGACACCTGCAGACCTGCCTCACCACTTGTGAAGCGACTCCCCTGCAGGTGGGGAGCCGGGGGCTTGAACCAGGATCCTTGCGCTGGTCCTTGTGCTTTGCACCACATGCGCTTAACCCACTGTGCCACTGCTCGACTCCCATGACAGTGTTTCTTAAGGACATTTATTCACCTTGGTAGTCTTTAAAAAGCCCAATGAAAGTTTATGGTTCGAACGGCAGAGATTGTGATGTACTATGAGATTGTCTACTGGGGTGATCCTCCAGGGAGAGGGGTGCTCCCTACAACCCTGCTCCCACCTGGGTCCTTGCCTGGTTTTCAGGCATTCTGGGAAGGACTCTGCAGGGTTGATGGCTGCAGCAGTGTCCAGGAGAGAACAGGACAGGAAACCATGCAATGCACCTCTGACCATGACCAAGACACTATGTGGAGCACAAGGCAGGGGCATTGGTCTGGGTCTGAACTCTGAATTGCAGTGTCCCCAGGACTGGGAGGGCTAGGAAAGGCTCTGAGTGGAGAGAGGTGTTTTTTTTTCCTTCTTTGCCATACTTCTTGTGGGGAGGCCTCTCATGGGCACAAACTCCCTGGCATGGCCGCTCTGTTGTACACCAGAAGTGGATGCCTGGGAGAATATGCTCCGAGGCAGCAGGAGTGAGTCGACTGGGTCTTTCTCAGTGTTCACAGCTAGAGACACAACAAGAGATCACCAGGGGAATGTCTGATGGACAAATCCGTTTATTGAACAGTAAAGCAGAGTTTTTAAGGGGTCACAGGAGGAGGTAGCTTGTTTACACCATATATGGTTAAAGCAGAAAAGGGGCAGAGAGAGGTAAGGGGCTGGGAAAACTATCAGGTGAGTCATCTAAGGAATGAGGAAGCTAGGCTTTGATGTGCATGGGTGTAGGGGTCCTTGCATGTGAGGAGGGTGAGGTTTGGTTATAGTCTTATTCAGAAGGGCAAGAACAAAGAAGTGAGAAAAGGGGCCTCTGGAGAGCCATTTTGGGAATGAGGAAGTAGGGTTATCAATGGCTAGCAGTCGGAGAGGTGTCCTGAGGGCGGAGAGAAGATGGGTCAGGTATGATCACTTCTGGTAGCTTTTGAATAAGCAGACCATTTGGTTTAAAGACAAGGAAGTAAGCTATTGTATTGGGAATGCAGAGTCCCTGTGAGGCAGACAGTTTGACAGATGAAGCTGAACCTGAAGGTCGTTCTCTCCCATGCTCAGTCTCTGGTAGAGAGAGGCTGACAGGAAAACCCTGTTCTTCAGGCACCCATCTTTCAATGGGAGGTTCCACCAGGCTCAACCATATCCTCATAGTTTCCTTACACTTCTTCTTACTCTTTCTTTTTCTTTATTGCCACCAGGGTTATCTCAGTGCCAGCATTATGCTCCTGGTGGCCACTTCCCCCCTTTTTTTCCTTTCTATTTTACTTGATAGGATAGAAAGAAATTGAGAGGAGGGGGAGAGAGAGGGAGAGAGAGAGAAGGAGAGAGCACTGCAGCCTTGCTTCACTTCCCGTGAAGTGTCCACCCTGAAGGTGGGGGGGGTAAGGTCCTTGGTAATGTGTGTACTCAAATGGGTGCTCCATTGCCTGGCCCTGCAGTGAAGGGACTTGAACTGTCCCAGTCCTGTTGTCTTAAGGGGAAGTCCACTAACACCAGGCCCTAAAGACCCCCAGAAGGCATGGCTGGTAACATTATAGGACTGTAGACTCCACATACTTTTCTCATAAACCTGTGGCTTCCATGGAATATGGCTCATCCACAGCTGTGTGTGGTTACTGTCTACATCTGGGTGAGTTTGGATACAGAATTCACGGGTGATCCCACAACAAATACTGAGCATATCCCCTCTCTCCAAGTCCTAGATTCTCTCTCCTCCTTCTCCTTCGTCTTCTCCTCCTACAGTAAAACAGATAAATACTTGGGAAGCTAAAGGAGATGGCTTGTCTAATGGGCTGAAAGCAGACAACAACAATCCAAGCCCTGCCTCAGATGCTGGAGGCCTAGCTGATAGGAGTCCATGCAGACAGAGCCCTGTGATTATTGGGGTGTGCTTTGCCATGTGCAGGTGCTTGGAGGGGGGCAAGCAGTGCAGGAAGCCTACTTAGGGTGACCTGGGGATCTCTGGACAGAGCAAGGGCACCTCAAGTGGGAAGTTCTACATTTTTCATTTCAGGCCACTCTGTTGGGAGGGAGGGGATGTCACACTCCATCTGAGTTCCCAGGGGAAGAGCTGGTGGCACAGGTGTGAGCACCATGTGTGGGAGACACAGGGGCTGTGACATCAGACACTGGAGTCATTGTTGTCTAGACTTTTGTTTTGCATAGTGGGGGCCTTAAACACACTGTGATTTCACTGGTTTTTTTCATTGACACAAAGAGAGATAGAAGCAGAAGCTCCATAGCATCAGAGCTGCCACTAGTCTTATGCCTCCTATGTGGCACTAGTTCAAGCCTTGAACTTTGAGTTTTTGAAGAAGATAGATAGATAGATAGATAGATAGATAGATAGATAGATAGATAGACAGACAGATAGATAAGATAAGATATAGGACAGAGAGAAATTGAAAGGGAAGAAGGAGATAGGAAGAGAGAAAGAAAGATACCTACAGACCTGCTTCACCACTTATAAAGCTTCCTCCCTGCATGTGGGGAACAGGGGCTTGAACATGGGTCCAATACATGGTAATGTATGAGCTCAACTGGGTGCACCACTACCCAGTCCCAAACTCCAGACTTTTTAAAAGCCACTAAGCCAGTGCTCTTGAAGACGCTCCCCTGTCCACTCTGTTAGTACTGGTGGGTGGTGATTGGCCTCAGAGAGAGCTGAGACAGAAGCAGGCCCTGGGGTCTTCCAAAGTGGCCCCAGCTCCTGTCTGGTGCTAGGCACAGCCACTTGGCCTCTCCTGCAGCTCAGAAAACCAGAAGAGGGGTTGTTTCCAGGGCAGGCCATCCAGGAGCCCTGTGGACAGCTTGGTATTTGGACAAGAAGGTACAGCTCAGCCCCAGGGCCTGATGCCACCGAGGCTGCTGACTATAGGGGTGTACTGGCCTCATGGGGTGTACTGGCCTCATGGAGTCCACAGGCAGGCAGGGGGCTGGTGGATGCTTTTCTCTCTGTTCTCTCAATTTCTAAAATATCATATTCCGCACTTTGTCAGGCACTTTGTCACAGTGCTCTCTGTGAGGCTGGCCCACTGAATGCAGGGGTCCTGCTAGTCAAGCTATACCTAGGACCTGAGGTCCTGTCCCTTCATCATCCAAGCAGCTTTGACAGCTGCCTCTGCAAGCAACAGACCCCCACAGGCCCACCATAGCACATGCCTGTGGGAGAAAGGTCGCTGCACCCTTGTCTGTTTAGCTGGGCTCTGCCGAAAGGGCCTAATTGCTCATTAAAATGGGCCTCCTGGTTGGAACATTCATCCCTGCAGCTGTGCAGTCTTCCCTCCACCTCTGCCCTCGGGGGCCACGGGTGGGCACTTCTCCACCACCCACATCCTCTGCCTGCTTTGCCTTGCCAGCCACATCTGGGTCACAAGAGGGCCGGAGTGGCACCTAGGGGCAAGGTTGCTCAGAGGGTCAGGGCCTCACTTCTACCCAGGAAAGTCAGTATTTTTGTGTGTTTGGGACCTGACATCCTGTTCCTGAGATCCCGCTCAGGGCTGTCTGGGGTTGAGACTGAGTTTCTCAGCCAATGTCCTGTAGCCTTTGTCCCTTGTCCAGCAATGACCCTCGGCCCCCACTTCCCCACCATGGGTCCATGTCTAGGCCTACCTCAGCCTTACTGGTGTGTGAAAGTAGGCAGCTATCAAGAAAATCAGCAGCTATGAACAGTATAAGGGAGGCTTAGTGGCCCAACCCAGTCCTGCCCAGTGACCCTAGCAACAGGCTGCCGCTACTTGATGCTCCCCACCTCCATGACCACACACCTGTCCACCTGGTAGAAGGCAGACCCATCGTAGGACCTTCCTGGGAACACACCTCAATGACCTCCCACTCACCTTCAGGAGGGTCCCTGGACTTTACATTGTTGTTACCCCAAAGGAAGGTTTGATGCTTTTGCAACTAGAAAGGCCAGTTAACAAAAGGGAAGGGCCAGTGGGAAAAAAGTGAGTTTATTTCAGGTTGCTAGCAGAGCCTGGAAGAAGGCAGGCTTACATCTCTGAGAGCCACTGTCATTTCTGGTGGGGCTTCAGGGCTTATGAAGTGTTGAAGTCAGTGGGGGAGGTGGGGTCCAGTCACACTACCATCCAGCAGGGCAATTCACCAGCTGAGTAGTCACTCAGAAATGACTTCAGTGGTCCTTTCCCTTGCACAACTTGAGATAATGCCACTAAAGACCAAAGTTTAGAGATCTAAAAGTCTGAAGTAACATTTTTAAACACTAACTCCCAGAATGGCAGCTTCCTAGATTATTTTTTTTCCCTAGTACTGGGAGTATATTACTAGTCAATATCTTTTCTTTTTTAGTCTATTTATTTATTTATCATTAGATAGAAAATGAGGAGAGAGAGGAGATAGGGAGAGAGACAGACACATACAGCCCTTCTTCACCAGTCATGAAGATTCCCTCCCCTTTCAGGTGGGGACCAGGAACTTGAACCTTGGTCCTTACACACTGTAATGTGTGTGCTTAGCCAGATGTGCCACTGACTGTCCCTCAATACCTTTTCTACATGGAAATTATGGAAAGTAGATGGCCCATTTTGCAGACATACTCCCTGCTCTTATTTAAAAATATTTTTTAAATTTTATTTAATTTGATAGGACAGAGAGAAATTGACAGGTAAGGGGGATACAGGGAGAGAGAGAGAGAGAGAGAGAGGGAGAGAGAAGAGACACCTACAGACCTGCTTCACCGCTTGTGATGCTTCTCCCCCTATAGGCGGGGACTGAGGGCTTGAACCCAGATCCTCATTCAACTGGGTGTACTACCACGTGGCTCTGCATTCTCTGTCTTGCAGCCAATCACCTTTCCTTCAGTCCACCCTACAAAGTGAACTTTACATGGCTGTTACTCAAAAGGAAGTGTTGGTGCTTGTGACTGGAAAGGCCAGTTAACAAGAGGCAAAGAGAGAGAGAGTCAGCCTTCCCTTCATACTTGCTCAATGAATAATATGGAAGATGGGTGGCTCCTGCCAATGGAAGCCAGAGAGGTGGCTGCTTGGCCCCTGCAGCCACAGGGGACAGACCCTCCAAAGAGGGGCAGGAAGACAGGGTAGCTATGAGGCAGACCCTTCCTGACAACCCAGCTCTCATATCCCCATGGGCAGCCTGGGACTGGGACTCCATCCTTCTGAACGGCAGGCATTGGGGCTGTACCAGGGCTCTAGAAATTCAACTTCCTAGTCTGCCAGCACTGGCCTCTTCCCGGGGACACTCACCTTACTGTATTGCCTGATGATATCCAAAAGCTTCTTGCTAGATTCCTTAGGTTTTTCCATGTATACTATCATGTCAAATAGGGAGAGTTTGACTTCTTCTCTTCCAATCTGTATCCCTTGAATTCCTTGCTCCTGACTGATTGCTATGGCAAGAACTTCCAACACTATGTTGAATAGTAATGGTGATAGTGGGCAGCCCTGTCTAGTACCTGATCTGCGGGGAAATGCTTCCAGTTTTTCACCATTGAGTATGATGTTGGCTGTAGGTTTGCTATATATAGACTCCATTATCTTCAGGAATTTTCCATCTATTCCCATTTTTTGTAGTGTTTAGATCATAAAAGGATGTTGTATTTTGTCAAAGGTTTTCTCCGCATCTACTGATATGACCATGTGGTTTTTTGGTCTTGCTTTTGTTGATGTGGTCAATCAAGTTGATTGATTTATGTATATTAAACCAACCTTGCATCCTTGAGATAAACCCCACTTGGAAATGATGAACAATCTTTTTATTATACTGCTGCATCTGGTTGGCTAGAATTTTGTTTAATATTTTAGCATCTATGTTCATCAGAGATACTGGTCTGTAGTTTTCTTT
The DNA here is from genome assembly GCF_950295315.1 of Erinaceus europaeus. NCBI lineage: Eukaryota > Metazoa > Chordata > Mammalia > Eulipotyphla > Erinaceidae > Erinaceus > Erinaceus europaeus. The sequence goes on from NC_080171.1 coordinate 25,864,231, forward strand.
TTTGGCTGTGTCCCTGTCTGCTTTTGGTATCAGAGTGAAGTTAGCTTCATAGAAGCTGGAAGGGAGTATTCCAGTGTCTTCAATCTTCTGGAAGACTTTTAAAAGTAGAGGTATTAGTTCTTCTTTGAAGGTTTTGTAGAATTCATTTATAAAGCCATCTGGTCCAAGACTTTTATTTTTGGAAAGATTTTTGATAACTGTTTCAATTTCATTAGCTGTTCATATTATCTAGTTCCTCTTTACTTAATTCTGGGAATTTTTAGGTATCTAGGAAATTGTCCATTTCTTTCATGTTCTCTACCTTGGTGGCATATAGTTTTTCAAAGAAGCCTCGCATGATATGTTGAATTTCTGCGGTGTTTATTGTGATATCTCCTCTTTCATTTAGTATCTGATTTATCTGGGTCTTCTCCCTTTTTTGTTTTGTGAGTTTGGATAAAGGTTTGTCGATTTTTTTTTACTCTTTCAAAGAACAAACATTTACTTTCGTTGATCTTTTGTATGGTTTTCTTATTTTCAATGTTATTGATTTCTGCCTTAACTTTAATGATTTCTGTCCTTCTGGTTGCTTTAGGGTTCCTTTGTTCTTCTTCTTCTAGGTCTTTAAGTTGTGCAATCAGGCTGTTTATTTGTGCTTTTTCTTGTTTCCTAATGTGTGCTTCTATGGCTATGAACTTCCCTTTCAGTACTGCCTTAGGTGTGTCCCAAATATTTTGATAGCTTCTGTCTTAATTTTTATTTAACTCTCAAAACATTTTGATTTCTTCCTTTATTTCCTCTTTGACCCACTAGTTGTTAAGTAGTGTACTATTGAGCTTCCACATTTTGGGACTCTTACTAATCTTTTGTTGATTGTTAAGTGTTAGTTTAGTTCCATTGTGGTCTGAGAAGATGCTTGGGATGATTTAATGCTCTTGAATTTGCTGATGCTGTTTTTGTGGCCTAACATATGGTCTATCCTTGAGAATGACCCATGTGGACTTGAGTAAAATGTATATTCCACTTCCTTGGGATGAAGGACTCTGAAAATGTCCAATAGTTCTAGTTTATCTATCTCCTCATTTAGCTCCCTCATGTCTTTATTGATTTTATGCCTGGATGATCTGTTAAGTTGAGACAGTGGGGTGTTGAAGTCCCCTACTGTGACTGTGTTGCTGTTAATATATTTCTGTAGCTCTTTCAGTAGATGTTTGATGTATTTAGATGGCTTCTCATAGGGTGCATAGATGTTAATAATTGTTAAGTTCTCTTGATTGACTGATCCTCTGAGCATTAAGTAGTGTCCATCCCTATTTTTTTAATTTTATTGATTTTAAAGTATATTGTGTCAGATGTGAGAATAGCTGTTCCTGCCCTTTTTTGTGGGCCATTGGCTTGTATGATAGTTTTCTATCCTTTCACTTTGAGTCTGTGTTTGTCTTGTTGAGTTAGGTGGGTTTTCTGTAGACAGCATATTGTTGGGTTGTGTTTTCTGACCCATCTTCCTACTCTGTGCCTTTTAATAGGTGATTTCAGGCCATTCACATTTATTGATATCAAAGATTGAATGAATTTTAATGCAATTCTTGTAGATTTTTATATTGTTCTGATATATGTCCTATTTATGGTGGTCTGACTGTTTACAGGAGACCTTTCAGAACTTCTTTCAAGGCAGGCTTGGTGATAGTTGATCCTCTCAGCTGTTGCTTGTTTGAGAAGCTTTTTATGCCTCCATCTTGTCTGAATGACAGTCTAGCAGGATACAGTATTATTGGTTGAAAGCCTTTCTCATTGAGCACTTGATAGATATCTTGCCATTCTCTTCTGGCCTGTAGTGTTTGTGTGGAGAAATCTGCTGCTAATCTTATGGGTTTTCCTTTGTAGGTGACTCTTTGTTTTTCTTTTGCAGCCTTCAGGATCCTTTCTTTATCTGTTCCTTTCCATTCTAAATATGGTGTGTCTCAGTGTCTTTAAGTCTGGGTTAGTTCTGTTTTGGATCCTCTGGGCTTCTTGAACCTTTATGTCTTTGATGTTGTTTAAACTAGAGAAATTTTCAGCTATTGTGTCCTGAAGAAGCCTTTCTTCCTCTCCCTCTCTTTTTTCCTCTGGTAAGCCAATTATGTGTATATTATTTCTTTTGAAGTCATACCTCAGGTCTCTGTTGTTGTTTTCATTATCTCTTAATATCTTTTTGAGATCTCTTACTTCTTTCTTAGTGGTCTCTAACTCATCCTTGATCTTGCTAATTCTGTCTTCAGCCTCATTGATTCTATTCTCTCTCCCCTCTACTGTTTTCTGGAGTTTATCTATTTTGTTACCCTGTTCTGATACTGTTTTAGTTTGCTCAGCTAGTTGTGTTCTTAGCTCAGCTATTTCAGCTTTCAGCTCTCTAATAATCTTGAGATAATTAGTGTTTTCTTCCATGGTCTCATTTGTTGATTCTGCATTTCTGATGACAATTCTTTCAAACTCTTTACTCACTCCTGTGATTATTTCCTTAACTAGTGTTGACCTTATTATTTTGTGCTTCAGCCTTTGGGGGATTTTAGCTGGACTCTTGTTCTGGTTCATTTCTCCAATATTTCTTCTTGTTGTTTTAACCATTTTATATAATATGTTATGAGGTCCTTTTCTCAGTACTTTTCAAATTACTGATCACTCTTGCCTGAGTTGACTTGTGTCTAAGTAAGGTAATTAAAGGGCTCACAGTTGTGGAAATTGACAGTTGTTTCAATAGTATTTTAATCCCTGAGTTGGAGCTCAGTGGTTTAAAAGCCTCTTTTTTTTTATTTTTTTTTATTCCTTGTAGGCTATGGGAGCCTGAGGGCTTTTAAACTATAAGTAGGCTCTTAATCACTGACCCCTGACTGAGAGGTAAAGCAGGGTGGGGCAGAGATAATGGAGTGGTTATGCAAAGAGACTTTCACAGCCCTACCACTAGGCCACAGAGGTAGAGATCTTCTGAGTTTCCTGGTTAGTTCTCTGTCCCCTGGTGTCAGCACAGAGCCTCCCCCCTCCCCCCACTCCATATTCTGAGGGCAGTAGCAATGGAGACTCACAGTTGAATTTGGTGAGTCTCAGGGGAGTCCTCTCCTCCCTTCAGCAGTCTTTTTGTTGGTGAAACAGACTGCAGGTGGTGCCTCAACTGGTAAGATGTGGGACTGTTACCAGCCACTTAATCTCTCCCTAGGCTTCTCTCAGTCCATGAGCCACAGGTGTTTGCAGTCACTGGTGATTTGTTGGGTTCCTGAAGTCGTTCTAGTCCTGTCTTGTTGCAGCCCAGGTGGTCTCCCTAGTTGACCTGGGAAAGGAGAGGAGAGAAACACAGCTGCTGCTGCTCTATAGCCCTGCCTCCAGAAGTCCTTCATGCTTCTGGTTTTGTTTCTTTGTTTGTTTTGTGTTCATGTGTATCAGATCTCTAGACTGAAACCATCCAGTAGTTGTCTTTCATTTCTTTACTAATTTTTCTGGGTATAATCACTTCCAGTTCCATCCATTTTGTCCCAAAGGACATAAAATCATCTTTTTTGATTGTCAAGTAGTAGTCCATGAAGAATATACCCCATAACTTCTTTAACAAGCCACGCTCTTCTCTTCTCTTCTCTTCTCTTCTCTTCTCTTCTCTTCTCTTCTCTTCTCTTCTCTTCCCTTCCCTTCCCTTCCCTTCCCTTCCCTTCCCTTACTTTCCCTTACTTTCCCTTCCCTTCCCTTCCCTTCCCTTCCCTTCCCTTCCCTTCCCTTCCATCCCTCCCTTCTTTCTTTCTTTCTTTCTATCTATCTTTTTTGTCCCCAGGATTATGACTGGGGTTTCATGCCTGCACATCAAATCCATAGCTGTTTGGAGTCATTGTTTCCTCCTCCTCTTCTTCTTCTCCCCCTACCTCTCTCTCTCTCTCTCTCTCTCTGTCTCGGTCTCTCTCTCTCTGTCTCTCCCAGGGCACTACTCAGCTCTGGCTTATGGTGGTACTGAGAATTGACTGGAACTTTTGGTGCCTCAGACATGACAGTTTTTATGCATAACCACTATCTTCCCAGTCCCCCTTTCTTCCTATTTAATAGAACAGAAAGAAATTGAGAGGTGGGGTAGATATAAAGGGAGAGATAAATAAAGACATCTGAAGACTTGCTTCCCTGTTCTTGAAGCTTCTCCCCTGCAGGTGGGGAGCAGGGGCTTGAACTCAGGTTCTTGCACATGGTGATGTGCCCTCAACCAGGTGTGCCACCACCCGGCCCCCAGGATCAAGGATCAGTTTTCATTCATAACCTGGCAGGGTGTGAGCACCTCTTGTTAACTGGCTTTGCATGGAGTCCTGCCTTGAAGAGGATGGTACAAGTCTGAGGGTGTGCTGCTTAGACACCAGGCTAGCAGAGGAAAATAAGTGTTTACATTTTGTTCTCAGTGTCACCTCCTCTGACTGCTCATTCTAGGGGATGGAGTCTGAGCTCAGAACCATGGCTGCAAGACTTTGTAGCCATCAGTCCTTGTTCTATGAGGACCACACTCCAGTCCCTAGGCCAGAAAGACATCACAGAAAGAGGGAGAGAGAGTGGGGGGAGAGAACATGGATCCTCCTGACTTCATCATTTGGTCAGCAACCTGCTCTTTGCTCTTACCTGGGCCCCTACACCAGTGCCTAGGGAAGTCGGGTAATTACGGGTCAACAGGTGAGGGGTGTGTGGTCATTGGAGAGAAGGAGCTGCTTTCCTTTCCACTCCTCAGGTGACATCCCTAAGCCCAAGTGAGAATCTACCCCACAGAGAGAATGGATCAGGGGTTCCCAAGGAAATAAGGATTAGAAATTCCAGCCAGGCAGCCTGGACCAGTTCCTCATTTATTAGTGAGAGCTTTCCTGTCCTTTGAGGTCCAGAGTCAGGTCTTAGAGGTGAATGGTGGATCTGGGTCATCTAGTGATTATAGGGGAGTGGAGAGAGGGCTTGGTGACTTGCTGACATGCCAGCTTCCCGTTCCCTGTCACCCTCACAGGCATCACTAGATTACAGGAAGCTTGAGGGCCTGCCACATATGAATGAAGTGTCTCTTGGAGGTGGTGGTGGTCTGGGTACAACCTTTCCCTAAGGGGCCCTCAGAGGCAGCACACAAAGGGTGTGCTCCCCAAGAGCCCAGGGGGAATCTGGACTCTTTGCTGCCTGTACTCTTACCTGGTCCATTTCTTGTGTGTATGGGCCTCAATTTCCTTATGTGTGTGTGTGTGTGTGTATGTGTGTGTGTGTGAGGTGTCACTACCTGCAGAACCACTGCACTGAGTGAGAACATTTGCCTCCCACCAGTATGCATAATCTGGGGCATGGGGGCTAGTACTCTCTCCCAGAAAGCCAGGCAGAGGAACATGGGAACCTTGGGAATCAACTGTTTGGGCAGCCAGTTCTGAGATTAAACTGGAGGCTGTGGCCACACATCTCAAATCCAGCTCTCCTGAAGAGAGGCCTGTGGTGGAGGCAAAGTGGGCAGGGCTCCACATGACCCTCTCTTCAATCTTGTCATCTGGGATATGGGAAAACCAAGCACAGTGAGGTGGCTGGTGAATGAGAGACAAAAGCTGGACAGAGATGCTGGTGGACACTTGTGGGAGAATGAGGAATGGCCACTAAGCAGAGCTGTCCTCCTGACCTGGAGCTGCTTCTCAATCTAGAGCTGCTTCTCCATCTGGAGCTGCTTCTCCTCCTGGAACTACTCAATCACTTGGAGCTGCTCCCCTACCTGGAGGTACTCCCCTACCTGGTGCTCCTTCCCTACTTGGAGCTGGTTTCTCCCTACCTGGAGATGTTCCCCCACCTAGAGCTGACCCCCTCAGAATAACTCCCCTACCTGGAGCTGCTCCCCAACTTGGAGCTAGAAACTTATCTGGAACTGTTTCCCTACCTGGAGATACTCCCTACTTGGTGCTCTCTAATCTCTCTGAGCTCCCCCAAGGCCTGGTGTGGTCCTGCTGCCCTCTCTTGCAGGAAAGATGAGATTCCCAGAAGTTGCCCAGGTAGCATCAGGGGTCATTTCAGGGGTCCCCCCTTCACCTCTGGTAGGGTTTTTCTGTCTGAGATACCATGTGTCTTCCCCAGGAAATAACCTGGGACTGCTCCTTCTTGCTTAAGCTGCACTCAGTACGCAAGAGAAACACCCCTTCCCGGAGTCCGAGTAAGACTCCCTGAGTTTGCTGGGTCTGGCCTGGAGGAGAATGTGAGTGGGGAGAAGAGAGGCTCACTTCACACTTCCTTCTGCCTCAGCTTCCCTCTGGCCCCTTGGGGACTACAATCTCTGAGCTCTGGGACAAGCTGTTCTTCTCTTTAAAAATTTTTTTATTTATAAAATGGAAATACTGACAAGACCAAAGAATAAGAGGGACACAATTCCACACAATTCCGACCACCAGAAAGAACTCCCATCTCCCCTCTTGAAAGCTTTCCTATTCTTTATCCCTCTGGGAACATGGATCCAAGATCATTATGGGGTGCAGAAGGTGGAAGGTCTGGCTTCTGTAACTGCTTCCCTGCTGAATATGCGTGTTGGCAGGTGGATCCATATTCCCAGTCTGTCTCTTTCTTTCCCTTCTTCTTCTTCTAGCATTTGCCCTTCTTCCATAGCCAGTCAACAGCGTCATGGGGCAGAGCACCAGGAAGGCAGGGCGCCAGAACTCTTCTTTTCTTATTGAAAGACTGGCAGAGGGGCAGCACCCAGAGAAGCAGTATTTCAGAAGAAAGTGCTTCCCCCATCTACCTGCACTTAGGTGTCCCTGCTCACCCTCGGGCTGTAACTCTCAATTTGTCCCCTCTCAGCCTCAGCAGGACAAGCAGGTCACCTTTCCTTCTCATTGGCAGGTGTAGAGCCATCAGCCCCACAGTCTGTGTCAGCTGTTGGGGTTGGGGTTGGAGGAGCAAACAAAATGTTTAATTTATCGCCCAACGCAAGAACTGAGGAGGAAAAATAATAATAATTCTGTCTTAAGCTCTGAGAGAATATTATTTACAGCCCTAGACATTCCCACCACTTTGAATGCAAAATAGGAGTATCCTATTTATAGCCATTTGCCGCCCCTGGAAAGAAAGGCATTTGCCAGCGAAGCAACATGTCTCTTTAAACTGCTCTCTGAGAAAATGGTGAGTCTGTCCGCCTTATGAAGGGGGCTGTAGGAAGACTCTCAGGTACCAAGAAAAAAAGCAAGAACTAAAGCCTGGGTAGAAGGCACTGGGCGGAGGCCCCATACAGAGAAATCCTGGTGGCTTTCTTTTCATTTAAAATAACGTTTTTATTCATTTCTGCCTGCCTCACAGCCCAGGTGAGCACCAGCAGATGACACACAGACAGAATACCCCCTCCTGTGCCCCCAAGTGGGCTAGCCTCATCCCAGGAATGGGGGGACAGGCAGAGGCGACTTGCTGACTCAGTTTCCCTGTTTCCCAGGAGAGAACCAGCCCTTCTAGCACCGGGGGCTTAGATGATTAATGAGCAATGGAGGAGAGCTCTGAAGATGAAAAATCTCCTTGCTGTCCCGGGGATTAATCATTGTATAATGCGTGTTCCATAACTGTGTGGTGACTTAATTACCTACAGTCAACAAAATGACTTCCCCCCACTGCTCCTCTCCGGAGAAATGACCCTGTTCTGGGGCCCCGCAGCACAGACTCCCGGGAGAGAATCAAAGCTCGCTTTGCAACAGCAGAAAAGCTCAGGGGGCCCAGGGATATGGAATCAGACACAGTACAGCCTCAGAGGGGGCCAGCCTGTGAGACCTGGGGTGAGGGGCTGACCAGGGAGAGGGAAAATGGCACAGAGTGGGATGGAAGAAACAAATCGTGTTGATCCCCAAGCTCCCTTTGCCTCAAAGGAGACAGAAGGAGGGGTGAAGGTGGACACTCCCAGATATCCCCCAGGATGGTGTTCTAACTGGCTCCCTCCTCGTTGTTCTTGGAGTCAATTCTTTGTTCCTTGGGGAGTTAGAAACAGGCTGTTTCTCCTTCTGTCCCTTCCTGGGGTGAACTCCACTGGATCTCGCTTGTCTCTGTCCTGAGGGTTTGTCTGAGGCAGATTTGGGTCCAGGACCTCCCACTGTATCATGTCACCTCAAGTGTCCAGGCCACCCCAAAGATGTAAATAGAAGGTCCACATGCCTGAGTCCCCATGAGCCTCAGGTGACATCCTTCAACACCTATCAGCACTTGCAGGGACTCTCTGTGTTCTGTCATTTGGGTGACAGGAAAGAGACATGGAACCAGTTTATTTTTTAAATTTACTTTGGATAGAGACAGAAACTGGGAGGAAAGGGGAGATAGAGAAGGAGAGAGATATAAAGGCATCTGCAGCCCTGCTTCACCACTTGTGAAGCTTCCTTCCTACAGGTGGGGACAAGTGGCATAAACTCTGATCCTTGTGCACTGTAATATTTGTGTTCAACCAGGTGCACCACCACTGGCCCCTGGAAACAGTCTTTAAGGCCACATAGAGATGTTTTTGTTATCACTATTTTTGTTTGTTTGTTTTGCACCGGGTAATGAAAGTAATAAGCCCCACCACAGAAAATTTGGCAAGTAAAGCCAAAATAGCACAAACGAGTAGGGGAAGACATGCTGGCTTTCTAATGACTTAGGATATTAGTCCCCATCTCTTTTCCTAAGCATCTGGTGCCCCTAGCAGCCAAGGTTACCTTGTATGGCTTGGTTCCTGTCTCAGCATGGTGATAGGAAGGCCTTTTATGGGCCCAGACAAAGGAGGAGCAAGATCATGGGCTTCTGCAGGGGGTGGCTGTTCATTGCCTGTGAAGTGACTCCGCTGAAGGTGGGGAGCCGGGGGCTCGAACCAGGATCCTTATGCCAGTCCTTGCACTTCGCGGCATGTGTGCTTAACCTGCTGCCCTACCACCTGACTCTCTTCTCTCTCAGCTTCTTTCTGCCCTATCAAAACAAATAAAATAGAATACATTTAAAAAAAAGATTAAGGATTTGTCTTTACATGCATGACAACTATGTTCAACATACCATCCTTTGCTCCTTTTAGCTGCACCTAAACCAGAGAGATTGGATTGGAACAAGCAGAACTAATTTGAAATTGGAGCCTGGTGGGTGCACGTGTGCATGGGTATGTGGGTGTGTGTGTTACTTTGATGAGGAAGCTAGTTGTGGGAGGGACACCAGCTGTGTGAAAAGAAGCAAAAATCCACCTCCTGTGAAGCCTCAGAGGAGTCTTTTTTTTTTTTTTAATTCTTATTTATAAAATGTGACAAGAAATATTGACAAGACCATAAGATAAGAGGGGTACAATTCCACACAGTTCCTACCACCAGAACTTCATATCCAATCTCCCCCCTTGATAGCTTTCCTATTCTTTATCCCTCTGGGAGTATGAGCCCAGGATCATTGTGAGATGCAGAAGGTGGGAGGTCTGGCTTCTGTAATTGCTTCTCCGCTGAATATGGGTGTTGACTGGTCAATCTATACTCCCAGACTGTCTCTCTCTTTCCCTAGTGGGTCAGGGCTCTGGGAAGCCAGGGCTCCAGGACACACTGGTGAGGTTGTCTGCCCAGGGAAGTCAGGTTGGCATAATGGTAGCATCTGGAATCTAGTGGCTGAAAAAGGGGAGTCTTAATATCTGGTTTAAGTGAGCACTCACAACTGGATTTTTCTCACCTGTTTACAAGCTTTAGAAATATGCATGAAGTGAATCTATGCCTTGGTGAAGGCCTTGGTTAGGTCCCTGATGCCCAGTGCCGTCCATACCTTGTTCCCTGTGATTGGCTCTGACACCTCCACCAGATTGCCCAGACTCCTAAAGTGTGAAGCACAGGGTGGTTATACCCTTCCTGGACAGGCTGTGAAGATGAATTTGAAGAATGGCACCACCCTGGATGGCATGCAATGAATACCACTCACTACTGTTGTACTGGGTATGATTGGACATCCATGTTGTAACTTGCACTTGAATGGAGCCACAAACTTTGTTCCTGTCACTCATTGGTGCCCAGAGTGTCCGCAGTGCTCCTAGGTGACCAGAGGGGTCCCAGGTGACTCTTCTCTGTAGTCTGTGTAGGTCATAGGCCTGGCTGGAGCTGCTCAGGCCTTGGTCTACCTGACTAAAAATAGCTTGTAGTAGGCAGCTGTATAGATTGTTCTAGGACCATCAGGGATGGTGGCTGCTCTGATTTCTCACCAAGAATGATCTGGAGGGAGGAGAGAAACTATTAATCCAGAATGTATGGAGGAACCCAACCATTTGGCGGGATGGTGGCTGGATATCCACAGGGTCCCCAAGAGGCAGTTGCAGTTTAGCTCCAAGGTGACACAGGGATTTGCATCCTTCGAGCAAAAAGCCCACAATACATATGTGGACTTTGCTTAGATTTTTAATTACTGTCCCTTTAGAAATGGTCCTTCTGGAAACAATTGGTGAGGAAATCACTCAAGTGAGATGCTTCAAAATAAGTCATTGGGGTCAGATGGTGGCTCACATAGTAGAGAGCATTCACATTACAAGGACCCAGGTCCAAGTCTCTGGTCCCCACCTGGAGCAGTGCTGAAATTGCCTCTTCTCTCTCCCTCCCTTTCTCCCTCTGTCTCTCAGATCCTATTAAAAAAAAAAAAAGGCCATTGTGAACAATGGAGTTGTGTAGGCATGGAACTTCAACAATAGCCCTGATAGAAAAAAAAAAAAGAAAGAAAAATAGGTTATCACTGGCTCACTCACTAATTGTGTTTGTAAATTTCTTGATGGATTCCTGAACTAAGAGTGGCTAAGCATTTGGTTTTCCCAGGCCAGAATGGTTTCTGGGACATGAAATTGTCCCTGGGACAGTCCCAAGCCTACGACAGCCAGGGTCTCCTGTGAAGGCTACACCCCAGCCCCATTTCCATCTGCCATGATGATTAGTCAATATAGTCAGCCAATCAGAGATTTCCCTGGGATTCTTCTCTTGGAATTGCTGTTCAGGTTCTGTCTGTCTTCCAGAGAGCTCCCCTCTAGGGGAGAAGAGAAAAATATCAGGTTGGACTGTGAGTGTGCTTGCATGAGTCTGCAAAGCCTCCATCTACTGCTGGGTGCTGGGAGGATAACAACTATCTAACAGCCTATGTGAACACTGTATTTCCTTCATCTGAGCAAAGAACCTGCTACCCAGAGGTATCTGCACAGGGATGAGAAGGACAAAGAGAAGGTATTTATGTGCAAAAAATATTTAATTCTGCCCAGTGCTTCTACGAGAGCAATTTGTACCCAGGATTAACTTCTACATTCCACCCACACCATGATATCCTTCGGCAAGGTTAATCCTGCCCTAATGTGAGTTTTAAAAATTAAATCCACTGCCATGAACAAATGTCGCAGACAGCCTCATCCCATTCTTTTATGCAGAGTAAATATGTTTGTACAGAGGCTCCAGAAGCAGAGCTCCAGGGTGCGTAACGCACACACTGGACACAGCTTCCGTCCCTCGGCCGCAGGTTTCATGCATTATATATGACAGTCCCTATCCAGTCCCACCACTAGCCTGTGAGCGGGCAGAAGCTTGTCGTTAAATCAAGAGCAAAGCAGATTGTATCTAGGTCCTTGGGAACAAAAGCCGGCAAGGGGAATCTGGAGATCTGGTTTAATACAAGTGAGCACTCACAACTGGATTTTTCTCATCTGTTTACAAGCTTTAAAAATATGCGTGAGGCAGTTCAGTGAGTTGAATCTGTGCCTTGGTAAAAGCCTTGGCTAGGTACCTGATGCCAGGTGAGGGCACAGAGGATAGCACCAGTCACAAACGGGTAGAGCTCCATGGAGGGCCTTGGTGCCTCTCCCTCCCTCACTCTTCCTCATACAAATCTCATACTGCACAGTGACAGAGCACATGTGCCAAGTTCTGAGTTCAATTCTGTATGCCCTAAAAAAAAACTAAATAAAGGCTGGGGAGATGACATAGTGGTTCTGCAAAAAACAAAGAACTTTCATGCCTAAGGATCTGAGGTCCCAGGTTCAATCCCTAGCAACACCATAAACCAGAACTGAGCAGTGCTCTGCTTTCTCATTAAAACACATATCTAAGATTTTTTTATTATTATCTTTATTTAGTGTCTAGAGACAGCCAGAAATCAAAAGGGAAGGGGGTGATAGAGAGGGAGATAGACAGACAGACACCTACAGCACTGCTTCACCACTCACAAAGCTTTCCTCTGCAGGTGGGGATTGAGGGTTCAAACCAGAGTCCTTGAACATTGTAATACGTGCACTCAATCAGGTGTACATATTTTAAATTAAAAAATATTTATTTGACAAAGATAGCAAGAAATCAAGAGGAAGGGGAGATAGAAAGGGAGAGAGACAGAGAGACACCTGCAGCACTGCTTCACCACTCTGGCAGCTTCCCCTCCTGCAGGGGCTTGGTCCTTGTGCATTATAACATGTGCACTCAACCAGATGTGCCACCATCTGAACCCAAATAATTAATTACAAAAGTAATCAAATTAAGGTAAAAATAACTAACATCATAAATGACAGAAAAGTGTCTTTCTTCTCTATAGTTGGCATACATTAATTATAGGCTGGCATGTGTGCATGTTTATGTGCATTGCGTGTGTGTGTGATCTAAAAGCAACCACAAAAGCAAAACAAACCCTGTCTCCCAGATGATTTCCTCTAAGTATATGATAGGTGAAAAATGGCCTCTTCCCTTTACAAAGGAGTGGGATACTTACGGTAGTTTTCCTCTGCAGTGTTCTCCCAATTACTTCATCAGAAATTGGACTAGAGAGGTAGTTTCTTCAGAGGACTGCTATTCTCTCTTTAGCACTGAACACCCCCAGGGCCACCCCAGTCAGGGGATACCCAGAACTCTAAAGGGGGCAGCTGCTTCCCAAAATACGGATTCCAATTTTCTCTGACACAGATTATTAGCTGCAAACTCAGCT
>NC_080171.1:26177297-26279797 GCF_950295315.1 Erinaceus europaeus
GATGGATAAATGGTAAGTGGATGGTGGTTGGATGGATGCATGGATAGTATATGATGGATAGCAGGTAGATGGATGAATGACTATATGGGCAAATAGGTGGATGGATGAGTGGATGGATGGATGGATGGATGGATGGATGGATGGATGGATGGATAGAAAGTTGAATGATGGATGAATGATAGATGGATAGACAGATGGAAGGAAGGAAGGAAGGAAGGAAGGAAGGAAGGAAAGAAGGATGACTAGATGGATAAATGGACTGATGAATGATGGATGGAAATATGGATGGATAAATGGATGATGGATGTTGGATTAATGGACAGATGGTGGGTAATGGGTGGGTGGATGGATGGAAGGATGGAAGAAGGGGTATAGGTAGACAGATGGACAGATAGATGATGAATATAGATGCATGCATAGACAGATGAATGGGTGGACAGGAAGTGGTTAGTGAGTAAGTAAATGAGTTAAAGGATATTATCATCTTGAAGATGTGGGTAACAATAATTCACCTAACCAGACTGCCAGCTCTGGGTGGTCTCACTTTTCCTTTTGAATTTGAGGATGAAGTCTTGTGTGATGTTTTTGGCTTGTTTCCATTCCAACTCCCTCCCCAAGCAGGGCACCCTGCACGGTAGGGAGCAGGGCAGTGCAGAACAGACCACAGAAGAGAATCCAATCGCCCACCACCAGCAGGGGTCTGCTGAGAGGATCTGGATGGAAACCAAAGATCATCACTCCCTATGCTCACCTAGACATCCCTCTTCTACCAGACAGGAAGCCAAGAGCTCTGAGAATCATTGGCAGAGACATTCTGGCAGGAGATTCTATGTAAAAATTCAGGTAGAAGGGCTGCCTGCCATATTGATGAACACAAGGTCAACTCCACAGAGGCCACTATGGAGACTGACTTCTGGTCTACACGCTCAGACGTGGGGCCAGCCCTGCCTTCACCCTTCTCCAGCTGTGACCGCTGTCTTCTAACTCTTAATGAGGCTGACCCCAAAGTCTAAACACACTTGGACCTCTTGTCACCCCCACACTGTCACCAGATGCTGGCAAGTGTGCCCCCCACCCAGCCTGGCATGCTCTCTGAGTGAGAAGAGACCCCTGTACAAAAACGTACACACACATAGTGGCTTAGCAGAGAGTCACACTGCCCACAAGGACAAAATAAAAAACAGACTGGCCCTTGGGAAACAGTTCTTCAAGAGGCACAAGACGAAAGCAGGGGACATCACACAGAGAGGACAGAGACCATAGGCCAGCACACAGGCCCACTCCAGTGAGGGTCACCACCCAGCAACAAGGCCACAGGGCCATGCAAAGATAACTAAGTGGCAACTGTGGATGCTTAGTGCCGCCAGGGCTCCACACACAGCTGGGAGGAAGAGTCACCGCAAGGAACTGGAGGATTCTTCCAATGGGAGCCCAGGGAAGAAGGGGCAAGGCCATCATCATTGCTCTGTGGATGAGCCCTCCCCTCCCCTTTGGCTGATCACCACCCATCTCTACATCCTTGATAGAAACACCAAGGAGACAACCCTCGCTCTTCATTCCTTAAAGGGCACAGAGAGAGCAGAAAAGGGCCAGGCCAACAGCTGCCAAGGCCAGTGCTGGGCAGCAGGCGGTGTGCCCGGGCACTGTCAGCAGAAGCCAGCCCAGGAGTGCAGCCAGCAGCATGATGGGGAGCCAGATGATTAATCTGTGTTTCCTCAAAGGTAATTTATCTCTTGTTCTAGAGGGAGGGAGGGAAGAAGGGCGGGGAGGGCCCAGGCATCAGACTCCACTGTGCCAGGGTGTCTGTTTGCACAGCCAGGCTCTGCACTGCTCATCCTGCCTCCAGGAGACCCAGGGGTGGCTGGCAGCCATGAGCTCAGCTGGGCTCACACTGGCAGGGGGCCCTCTGCACCCACACCTTGCCCAGCGTCAGCATGGCCTGGCCTGGCCTGGCAGCACTGACCTAGGCGCTTGCATCCCTCATCCCTGCTGATGTGCATGAGCTGGAATCCTCAGGGCCCAGAACTGGCAGTCTCTAAAGAAGAGGGCACTAGGGTGACCCCAGAGCAACAACAGCTCAGCTACCCTGGGCCTCAGTTTCCCTGCTGTCCCTTGCCTCTTCACAGTGGAAGGTGAACTTTGCAACACTAATATGTGCCTCTCAGGCTTCTTCCCCAAGCTCAAGAGTTACTGTACATCTAAGGGGTGTCCATAAGAGACCCCAAGATGCTCTGGGAGCATAAGACACCCCACCACAGGAGTGACAGACATCTGCCTCCCAGTGCCCTGCCTTCCTCCAACCAGCAGCGCCATGTTCTCCATATATAGAACCAACAGGAGGGGCTAGAGAGCCTGCCAACTCCCAGACAGTAATGTCCTAGGAGAAGAGACAAGTGTCCCTATTAGTCACAGCAAAAGAGGGAGGGGGAGCTCAGATCAGTACAGCAAAAGAAGGAAGGAATAAGGGAGTCGGGCGGTAGCACAGTGGGTTAAGCACATGTGGCACAAAGCGCAAGGATCGGTAAGGATCCCGGTTCCAGCCCCTGGCTCCCCACCTGCAGGGGAGTCGCTTCACAAGTGGTGAAGCAGGTCTGCAGGTGTCTATCTTTCTCTCCCCATCTCTGTCTTCCCCTCCTCTCTCCATTTCTCTCTGTCCTATCTAACAACAACGACATCAATAACAACAACAATAACTACAAGGGCAACAAAAGGGAATAAATATTTAAAAAAAAGAAAGGAATGAGCCAGCCAAGAAAGCAATAAGCAAAAGAAGCCCAGATAAAAGCCAGGGGGAAAGGCAGGCTTTGAGGCAGCAATTCTGCAACTTCTCAACTAGCACATACACATATGCTGAGCAGGCACCACAAGTTAGTTTGGGGGTGAATCCTACAGAAAGGACTATGTAGTGCAGTATTGTTTGAACAATAAGGTGCCCAGAGTGGGGTAAGTGCCCAGAGCAAAAGTTGGGGGGTATTAGAGATACTCCTCAGAGAACAGCCAGGAGGGTGTTATCCGGTGGGCCAGCGTGGCAAAAGAACCCAGACAGATGACTGAGTGAGAGCAGTGCTCGTAGAAACAGCCAGAAAGCACCAGCCCTTCCCTGTGAAAATAAACAAAAGTTGCCCCTGGAATCCAAAGCCACGTTGTGCAAATGCACATTCAGAAAGGGGCCAGAAGAAAGCACCAAACAGTGAGGGGTATGTCTGGGAGAAGACTGAGAACTGAGAGAATCTATAGGCTTCTCGCTACCAGAAGCAACATGCATAGAAGGCTGGAACTGCTGTTAACAACAACAACAAAACCCATGAAGTCTTTAAAAAAAAAAAAAACTTTATTTTTTCCCTTTTGTTGCCCTTGTTTATCGTCATTGTTGTCGTCTGTCTTCGTTGTTGGATAGGACAGAGTGAAACAGAAAGAGGAGGGGAATACAGAGAGAGGGAGAGAAAGACAGACACCTGCAGACCTGCTTCACCACTTGTGAAGCAACTCCCCTACACGTGGGGAGCCGGGGGCTCGAACCAGGATCCCTCTGCCGATCCATGCACTTTGTGCCATGTGCACTTAACCCGCTATGCCACCGCCCAGCTCCCAACCCGTAAAGTCTTAATTGCAACTGCCCCCTCAATTTTTCTCTGTCCCATCAAATTAAAGAAAGAAGAAAAAATGGCCACAGGGAGCAGTGGGCTTGTCCTGCAGGCACCAAGGCCCAGCAATAACCCAGGTGGCAATTAAAGAAAAAAGCACACACACACACACACACACACACACACACACACACACAAAGCCTATTTGCCAAATTTTGGCAAGGATGCAGGTTCTCATGTAATATGGATGGAAGTCAAATTTGACACCTTCCTTGAAAACAGTGTGACACCTGGCTCCGGAGCCTGAAAGCATTCACTACCTCCACTCACTCACCAATGGAAACGTTATCTCTAACACTGAGCTAGTGATCAGCACAGATACTCAGACACCCACCCTGAAATCGTGTGCCATACCAAACACTTGGAAAGAAAGGAAATGGCCCAGCCTGAGGTGAAGGGATTAAATCTACTATGGTCCACCAGAAAAACAGAACACCACACAGCCACTAATTTGTATTCCACAATTATGTTGATATAGTGCTATTAATACATAACTAATTATACAATAATAATAAAAATATTCTTTCATCTAGGAAAATGCTTATAGGCTTTTATTTTTTTAATATTTATTTATTCCCTTTTGTTGCCCTTGTTTTATTGTTGTTGTTATTGATGTTGTTGTTGTTGGATAGGACAGAGAGAAATGGAGAGAGAAGGGGAAGACAGAGAGAGGGAGAGAAAGACAGACACCTGCAGACCTGCTTCACCGCTTGTGTAGCGACTCCCCTGCAGGTGAAGAGCCAAGGGCTCGAACCGGGATCCTTATGCTGGTCCTTGTGCTTTATGCCATGTGCACTTAACCCGCTGCGCTACCGCCGGATTCCCTATAGGCTTTTATTTAAGCGAGATTTTGGAGAGTGTGTGTGTGTGTGTGTGTGTGTGTGTGTGTGTGTGTGTACAGTTCAAGTTTTGACAAATGTATATCCTATAACCCTCCACCAGGATTAAGCTAAAGGACACTTCCATAACTTCACAAAATTCTCTTACATCTCTCTCTGACAACTCTTTTGCCTCTGATCTTGGGAAGTCATTGATCTTTTTCCTGTCCCTACTTAAGGAAAAAAAAAAAAAGAAGTCTGTTGCAATTTTGTTATTGTGTTCCTGTTGCTGAGGCTTCACTACTCATGGCAGACTTTTTTAAAAACAGAAAGGCAGAGACAGAGACAGAGGGATAGAGGAAAAGGTACTGCAGTGCCAAAGCTCTCTTCAGTGCAGTGGAGACTGGGTTGGGCAGGCACACTACCCAAGTGAGTTACCCCTTGTCCCTGGTGGGATTTTCACTGGCACGCCTTGCATGGAACTGCAGCTCAAATGGGGGGAAAGGGTGATAACAAGTTAGCAACGATCTCTTCTTCTCCATGAGAATGGTATAGCTCTCCATCTCTCTAGCTCTTCTTTAATATCTATAGAGAATATTTTGTTGGGAGTTGGCGGTAGTGCAGCGGGTTAAGCGCACATGGCGCCAAGCACAAGGACCGGCGTAAGGATACCAGTTCAAGCCCCCAGCTCCCCACCTGCAGGGAGTCGCTTCACAGGCAGTGAAGCAGATCTGCTGGTGTCTATCTTTCTCTCCCCCCTCTGTCTTCCCCTCCTCTCTCCATTTCTCTCTGTCCTATCGAACAACATCAACAACAACAACTACTACAACAATAAAACAAGGGCAACAGAAAGGAAAATAAATAAATAAATTTTTAAATGGTAAAAAAAAAAAAAACATTTTGTTGTTTTGAGTGCACAGATGCCTTGTTCAAATTGATCCCTAAACTTAACACACTCTTGATGTGACCATATAGGTTATTTCAATTTCTATTTTCAACTATGCATTGCACCATCTAGAAATGTAGCTTAAAAACAAAAAAGAAAAGAAAGGAAAAGGAAAAGAAATGTAGCTGACTTCTGTGGACTGGCTCTGATTCTGTGCCATGCTAAACTTATAGAATCTATTCCAGAAACCCTTTTGCAACTGCCTTAGGATTTGCAATGAATAACAGAAGGCTGTGTGCAGAAACAGCTTCGCTTCTTCCCTACCAGGGTGCGTGCCATTCTCTTCCTGTTCTTGTCTTATCCCACTGGCTAGTATTGCTAAGCCAGGGCTGCAGAGCAACTGCATGAGCTAAGGCCCTCACTTTATCTCTGGCTGCAGAGAAAGCTTCCAGTATAGACGTCACAGAGGCCACTCAGCAGACTGAAGCCCTCGTGTGCTGAGGCCTACTCATTCTAGCTTAACTTCACACACACACAAAAAAAAAATTACAAAATAGCATGTCATCCCAATTTTGTAAATACAGACAAATCCTGGGAAGTAAATATCTTGAAATGTTCAGCTAGTCATTTATTTGGCTGCACTTAGAAGCTATCATAGGCATCAACAGTCACACATGATTTCTTTTCCCCCTCGGGAGTTTTGCTCCTGCATGATTCCAGGGCTTGTGCGGGAGTGAAGCATGTAGAACCTTTTTGTTTCCAGACAGATGATGAGAGATAGAGATAAGAAGAGATAGAGAGGGAGTCGGGCTGTAGCGCAGCGGGTTAAGCGCAGGTGGTGCAAAACACAAGGACCGGCATAAGGATACCGGTTCGAAGCCCGGCTCCCCACCTGCAGGGGAGTCGCTTCACAGGTGGTGAAGCAGGTCTGCAGGTGTCTATCTTTCTCTCCTCCTCTCTGTCTTCCCCTCCTCTCTCCATTTCTCTCTGTCCTATCCAACAACAATAATAACTACAACAATAAAACAACAAGGGAATAAATAAATAAAATAAATATTAAAAAAAGAAGAGATAGAGAAATAAGGTGAGATACCACAGCACTGCCTCATCAGTCATGAAGCTTCCTTCCCCCTTTTCATTCTTGTCTATTTTTAAAATATTTTTATCAGGGAGAATAATGATTTATAGTAAACACAGTTGTTGGTACATGTGTACAATTCCCCAGTTTTCTACAGAAGTCTCACCCTCAGCCTAGATCCTCCTCCCCCATCATGCACCAGGACCTGAAGCCCACCCCGGACCCCACCCCCCGCCCTACCCACAGTCCTTTACTTTGGTGCCATACACAGAACCAAGTCTGAGTTCTGCTTTGTGTTTTGCTTTCTGTTCTATTTCTCAACTTCTGTGTATAAATGAGACCATTTCAGATTCGTCCTCTTTCTGACTTTTCTAATTTTTTAAAGAAGTCATTCATTTATTTCATTTATTTCCGCATCATTTATTTATTTATTTTTATATGTTAGGACAGAGAGAGAAGCTGAGGGGATAGAAGAGATAGAGAGAAAAAGAGACAACTGCAGCACTGTTCCACCACTCATGAAGCTTCCATCCTGCAGGTGGGGGCTAGGAGCTTAAGCCCAGGTCCTTGTACATGGGAGTGTGTGTGCTCAACCAGATACATCACTGCCTGCCCCAAGACCTTCCCTTTTCATGGTGTGCCTTTGTGGTGGCGAGGAAAGTGAGCCCAGGCCTTTGTACACAGTAAAGTGTTGGCTCTACCAGGTAAGCTATCTATCTCTAGTCTTCCAGCATGGTTCAGACAACTAAAGAACTGTAATTAGATTTTATTTTCTTCTTTATATAGTAAAGTAGATTCTAACATTTTTATGGTGCTCTGATATGTAGGTCCAATATATAACGAATTAGTGGAATAATAAATTCCCATCGATGTCTAGAAGGAAATAGCATTACTTAATTAGGTAAATGTCTTCCTTCTGCGCATATCTGGAACTGCCAGGCAGTCACCAATCCTTTGGTCTTTGACTGGAGAGCAGGCAGCTTCTAACTGACCTTGACAAAATGAAACCGAGCTCGTCCTTCTCAGGAATGTCTGCATTTCCGAGTCTGACATTTGAAAAGGGCTATCCCACACCATGAGTCTTCAGGGCCACTGGGTCAGGCTGGGCTACGGGTCATCCCTGTCCCTCTAGATTGATGTGTGGACAAAGACCAAAGACATATGTTGGCTCCCAGAGAGTTCCCAGCCTGGCTTAAGCTGGCATTTGCCTAGAAATTCTCATTAGAGAGAACCTCTCTTAAAAGAGAAGGAAATTGACCTCTAGAGATGACTGAACATCTACTAAATGTCACCAAGTGGGTCATGTGATCAGTGGTGTTCAAAGAACACATTCAAGCTATTGTCTCTCTAATTAAGGTCCAGCTTCCACCTGTCCCAAGGGAAGGGTGCTCATCAGGCCCTGTGACAGCTGCCTGCAAGGTGCAAGCCCTGGGCCCATCATGTGGGTGCTGGCGCTGAATCTCTGGCTTTGGCTCTGAAACAGCTTTACTTGATCACACATGTAAGATCCTAAGGGCCCCTCTAACCAGAGGGATTTGCTACATCACAATGTCCCTAGGGCAGAGGTGTCCCCAGTGGCCAGAGACAGTATGATACGTTCTCAGAGCACTCTCCTCATTATTCACCCAGGCATATGCTGGCACTCAGTGCCCAGATAGACATAAACTAGCCCCCTGCCCAAGGGCCCACCAGCCCGTGACAGGACTCCCCAACTCCATGGTCACCAACCTGAGTCCACATCCCCAGGACCCCACATGACAGCACCACAAAGTCAAGTCTGGGAGAAGCAGCTGTGGCTCTCCAGGCTCCCTGCACAGGACCACAATCCTGAGTCTGCCCTTGGAAGGGGGTGAGTTGGAAGTGAGGGGGGGTGGGTAGAGGGGCAGAAACAGACCCTGTTTCCTGGATGAGGAAATGCATCAATGTTTCTTTTATTGTGGGGAAGGTGTGGGAGGCGGCTTGGAGAGAGACCTCACAGGATAGGGTGCTAACCTTCCATGCATGAGGGTCTAGGCTCTAACCCTGGCAACACATGGGAGGGGATACAGCACCAGGAGAAGCTCCAGTGCTGAGATGCCTCTATTTGCTCCCCCTCACCACCTAGATGAGAAAGTCAGCCAGGAATGGTGAATCACTTATGTGTGAGACCCCATCTCTGGGAAAAGAGGCACAACAACAACAAAAAAGGATGTGGAGGGAGGAGGTGGAGAAGAAGGAGGAGAAAGAATAAGAAAAGGAGGAGGAGGTGGCAGAGAAAGAATAAGAGGAGGGGGAGAATGAGAAAAAGAGGTGAGGTAGGAGAGAGAGAAGAAAGAGGAGGAGGAGGAGGAGGAGGAGGAAGAAGAGGATGTCATCACATTGCCCAAAGCTCTGAGCAGAAGCTCCCCTTCACCCCTGGACCCCACCCCCACCCTACACCAGGCTCCCTTTCCACCCACCCACACCCACACCCCAGTGTCAGCCTTAAGCACATTCATCCCGCATGACGGCGTGAGTGGTCCCCACAACCAACAGGACCCTGATATCACTGCTCCCCTCCCTCAAACAGCCACAGTGGGGACTCAGCAAAGGCTCAGATGACTCAACACTGAGAGGGGAGGGGAGGGCTACAGCATCTACCAGCTGTCTATGGGGTTCAAGAAGGTTCCCATATGTTTTCTGACTTCATGGGATGGAGAAGCTAAAACTCTGGAATACATGTGAGCTGGGGCCTGGGGAGACAGTATAATGATGATGCAAAATGACTCTCATGCCTGAGGCTCTGAGGTCACAGGTTCAATGCTGGGTACCGCCATCAGATTGTTCATTTTAGCAGTACTCTGCTTAAATTAACAAATAAAATGAAATGAATAATAAATAATAATAATTTTTTTTTGGCCTCCAGGGTTATTGCTGGGGCTTGGTGCCTGCATGATGAATCCACTGCTCCTGGAGGCTATTTTTCCCCTTCTGTTGCCCTTATTGTTTATCACTGTTGTTGTTGTTGCTGTTGCTAGATAGGACAGAGAGAAATCAAGAGAGGACGGGAAGACGGAGAGGGGAGAGAAAGATAGATACCTGCAGACTTGCTTCACCACTTGTAAATCGACCCACCTGCAGGTGGGGAGATGGGGGGGGGGGCTCAAACTCAGATCCTTATGCCAGTCCTTGCACTTCGCACCGTGGGCGCTTAACTTACTACGCTACTGATCAGGCCTCCTAAATAAATTTTTAAAAGCATAAAATGAATACATGTTTGGTCACCAGTACTAATAACCTGAATTCTCCAAACCACCCTGAAGGTAGGAATCATTGTCCCACCTTCCAGAGGAAAGAGGTCGAGTGAGCCTCGGGACACAGGGCCTGGGATGGCCTGCAAGTCCAGGAATGAGTACACCAGGTCCTGACACCTCTCAGGAGCATGAAGAGGGGGAGGGCTGACTTGCTGCCAGCTGGGTGGCCCCAGGCTGTAACACAGGGACCACTGGGTGCAGCACCCGACCACAGCTGCTGCCCAGGGGAGACAGTGCAGGTGATAACTGACTGCCTCTGGACAAGCTCTGCAGTAAAAGGGCTCTAACAAGTACCCGTGTGCTTAAGCATGACTCAGTGTCTTGGAATCCACCCTGAGGAAGGGATCCTTAGAAAAGGCAGTAGAGCTTTACCAGAAAGATGTCCCTCCAGGTGTTATTTACAACAGCAAACAGCTGGAAGCAACCCAAGCACCAGAGGAAGGGAACAACTAAGTGAGCAGGAACAGGAAGATGGGATGGTACACTGGGGAGTTGTTCAGATATTTCTGGAGGGTTTCTGATGGCATATAAAGGAGAAACATCGGTGCCAGGTGGTGGAGCACCTGGTTAAGTTCACACATTACAGTGAGCAAGGACCCAGGTTCAAGTCCCTGGTCCCCACCTGCAGGAGGAGCTGTGAAGAAGGGCTGCAGGTGTCTCTCTGTCTCTATCTCCCCGTCCCCACTCAACTTCTCTCTGTCTCTATCCAACAGTAAAGATAATTTTTTTTAAAAGGACAAGCATCTCTGTGTCTACACGGAGCTCACACAGTGAAGGGAAAGTGTTATGAAAGTGTTGTCTTCCAAACACTCCCCCCCAAGACTCACAGGTTAAGTCCCGCCCCCCACCCCCCAAAGATGACAGCTCCAGAGACCTCCCAGCCCCAGGGGAGGACACAGTGAGATGAGGTCAGTTAGGAACCAGGAAAGTGTCCCTTTCCCACCATGCTGGCATCTGGACCTCAGGTGCCCAGCCTCCAGATCCAGAAGAAACCCACTGTGTCATTTTTTTCCCATTTTATTTGGAGGTTAATGGTTTGCAGCACAATTATCTACACATTTCCCAGCTCTGCATCATAGACATCCGCAACATACTCTTACCCCCATTTCCTCTCTTTCTCCCATTCTCTCTCAGTTTCCCTCTGTCCTATCAAAAATAAACAGATACATAAATACATAAATGGCTGCCGGGAGTGGAAGATTCATAGTGCCAGCACTGAGCCCCAGTAATAACGCTGGTGGCAAAATAAATAAACAAATAACTTAAAAATACAATGTCTCTGGAGCCAGCTCCCAGTTTGCCAAATGGATCTAAGTACACCAGCCTCTAGGAATATATATGGGTACTAAGTCAAATCGATGGGGTAAACAGCTAACTGTACTTATATACTTTCTTTTTTTAAAGATATTATTTATTAGAAAGATAGGAGGAGAGAAAGAAAGAACCAGACATCACTCTGGCACATGTGCCACCAGGGACTTAACTCAGGACTTCATGCCTGAGAGTCCAATGCTTTATCCACTGTGCCACCTCCCGGACCACCTTATATACTTTGTTCAAGTTTGGGGATTACTGTCTGCCCTAATTCAGTCTTCTAGCCCTACTATCTGACACCATCTCCCTAAACAATATTTTCAGTCCACCTAAATGTTAGCTATCAAGATCAGGTAAAAATTACGAAAGTCATGAACCCTAGAAGAAAATACCTAAAATAGACTTTCTAGCTTCTTCTCACACAAAGACCCCTAATTTTATCTGCTCTATTCCTACTTTAGGTTCCTGTTTATTAAACAATTTGTCCTACTTTATATCTTACTGCCTTTCAGCCACCAAGATGCAGATGCTACTATAATCCCAACCTCACTTCCCTAGACAGAGAACCTCACCAGTGTGTCCAGAAGTCTCACCTCTCCAGAGCCCTACCCCACTAGGGAAAGAAAGAAATAGCCTGGGATTATGGATCAGCCTGTCAATGTCCATGTCCAACAGAAAAGCAACTACAGAAGCCAGAACTCCCACCTTCTGCACCCAATAAAAAAGTTTTGTTCCATACTCCCAAAGGGATAAAGAGTAGGGAAGGTTCCAATGAAGGGGATGGGACACAGAACTCTGGTGGAGGGAAATGTACGGTATTATAACCCTATTTTCTTAGAATCTTGTAAATAATTACTACATAACAAGATTTTTAAAGTATACCAGCCTCAGTTACCCTCCCTGTAAAATAAGCAGGTGGGGTCACAGGAGCAGTACCAGCTCCATAAACTCAGCAAGTGCACCTGCCTGTTCTCACAGGAGCAAGGGTGATCTGATCCATGGACATCAATCCACACCTCTCCTTGGATCTCCCATCATCACTTCCCCTTTCTTGTCTGTTTCTGGACCACAATCTATTTTAATTGACTAAGTCACTCCAGCCAAAAGCAGCTGCCTGCCAACCACCAAGGCCCGCGGCTCCCGGAGCCGCCGGCCCACGGGCCCTCACCCTGCCCCTCTCTGCTCTGCACACCTGCCCACCTTCCAACGGACCCACAGGCACCAGCACCATCCAACTGATTCACGGCATGCTCGAGTGCTCCACAGGGCCTCTTCTTCACCTTACATTTTTTAATATGTTTTGGCGATTGCTCATGGTGCACACAGTGCCACATAAATCCTGTTCTTATGGGGGCTGCACTGTGTTTTGTTCTGTGGCTGCACAGTCACTGACCTTACACCTTGGTGTCTAGATACACGTGTGACGCTGTCAATAGAGAACATTCCCTGATGGAGCATATCCATGTAGGTCAGACTAGATGTACAGGAACATACGTCTGTGGATTATTGCCACCAGGGTTATCGATGGGGCTCAACACCTGTATGACAAATTCACTGCTCCCAGTGGCCTTTTTTTCTTTTAATCTTTTCTTCTTTAAAGAAAAATTGATAGGACAGGAAGAAAGTGAGAGGAAAGGAGGAGAAGATAGGGAAAAGGAAAAGAGAGGTACCTGCAGCACTGCTTTACCACTCATGAAGCTTCTCCCCTGCAGGTGGGGTCAGGGATAAAGCTAAGGTCCTCACACATGGTAACATGTGGACTCTAGTAGGTCCACCATTTCCCTGCCCCTACATTTTGTGATAACATTTTGACAGAGCTGCAAACCCCTTAGTGGAAGGGCACGCTCTGACACTTCACCTCTCTTCTGCAGACTACAAAAATGAACACATCCTCTGTCTGGTCTTACACACCCAGTTCTCACCTGTTCTCCCTTCTGCTATTAAGGACAAGTGCCTCCTCATACATCTCAAAGCTAGTTGTATTTTTCTTTTTAAGAACCCTTTGTGTCTTCTGTCCATTGTTTGTTGGTTTGTTTCCAGGCTTTCTCCTTTCAGTTTGTTGAAATTCCTCCAACATTACTGCATATCAACTTCTCTGTTACACATTTTTCATTTCCCATCTCTTTTTTAAATTAAAAAAGCTTATTTTATTTGTTTATTTGACAGAGACTAAGAAGAATTGAAAAGAAAGGAGAAAATAGAAAGAAAAACAGAGAAACACCTGCAGCCCTGCTTCACTGCTTGTGAAGCTTCCCACCACCCCCGCTGCAAGCGGGGACCAGGAGCTTGAGCCCAGGACCTTGCACATGGTGGCGCACGCACTCAGCCAGGTGCACCATCATCTGACCCCCCAAAAAACTGTTCTTTTTTCATCTTGAAACAAGGAAAAACGGCTGTTGTAACAGCTGACTAGAGACGCATCCTACCAAGAAGTTCCAAGCCCTGCCCTCACTTCAGCCCATGTCCAACCTTTAGTGCCCATGGCACATGACTGTCCCCAGGGCAGAAAACGCTAGGCACCTAGCCAAGTGTCAGGAAGCATTCCAAGAACGGGCTGAGCAGTTGGCAGAGACACCTGAAAACAGCAGCCTCGGGCTTCCCAGGGTGATGAGAAGCAGAAGTGGAGGGCGGGGAGCAGGCAGGATAGAGAGACTGAGACTGAAGTGAGTCATCGGAGCAGAATGTGCTGAGCATGAAGCCTCTGCACCCCAACTGGAGCAGCAGGGAGGGACACAGGGCCAGGTCCTTGTACTCAGAACCACTGTGGCAACCAACTGACACTTGACAAGTGACTGACAGGGGACCAGGCTGCCCAAAGTGGAGGCCTGGGGCCCAGCTCTGGCCTCTTGGCAGGTGGACCCACTGGGCCCAGCGACAAAGACAGGAACAGACCTTCCCCCAGATTCTAGAGGAGAACCATCCTAGGAAATGGCTAGATCAAGGCAGGGGCTTCCTGGAGGAGACTCCAGTAGTCTTGTCCCCACCCCAATCCTAGAGAGCAAAAGCACTTCAAGATAAGGAATGAAAATAAAGTCTTCCCAGAGAAGGGCAAGCAGAAGCTGACAGCAGTGAAAGAATTCTGAGACACAGCTCAAAGAGCTTCTGGAAGTTCTCTCTAGAGGATAAGATGATCGATGCCAGTATTAGAGGATTTGGGTGGCAGGGCCTGGAAACCTTCATCTGAGGAGATTATATCCAAAGCTGAAGAAACACCAGAGGGTGGGCTGGGCGGGGTGCGAGGAGCAGGCATCAAAGCTCCTGGTGTGTTAAATCACTGGACAAATCCTGACAATCCTAAACGCTCAGGCTTGATAGAAGGTTTGAAAAGCAGGGAGGTGAAGGTGCCCAGCTCTCAGAAGCAGCAGGGCACCAGGAATTGAATCTCAACAGACCACTAGAAGATGAGGACTCACACCTCTTTGGGTACACACACACATACACAGGTGAGCGTGCATATATAAAGACACCACGCACACAAAACAAACATGACACAAGTATGCACACGCATGAATAAACACAAAACCACGCGTGCTGGTCCTTTGCTTGAGGATTCCTGGAGAGATCTTGGTGCTTCAGGTCCCCTGCCCCACTTCCAACAGCCAGGCCCAACACAGCTGCAGTGGTACAGACACCAAGAATGACACAAACCAAGGAGGCAGAGACATCGTCAGCTCTAGTTCACATGTGGAGAAACTGAGAGTTGCGTCCCAGAGTTCAGCAGTGCTGGGGTGTCCTGGCACCCACAGCCACTGTGTCCCCAGCATCAGCAGAGTTTACTGGCCATAGGACAACCAGCCACGTCTACGACCACTGATGTGAGAGAAGCCTTATTCCCCGGTTTCAAACAAATGGAAAGTTTTCCTTTTCCCCAAAGCACCTACCTGTGTGACACCCCCACTGGGCTACCTGTGCAGTACCATTTCTAGGGGCTTTGGCAAGGCCCAGAATCCAAGGTCCATTTGAAGGGAAGTCTGAGAGGGGAGTTTCTCATCTCACTGGCTTTCTGGAAGTATCACAGGCAGGCTCAGAATCTGGGCCTCCAGAAACTGCTTCTCTGGGGGTGGGGGGTTAATTTTCCTTTTCTGAACAGCTTATGACTTCAAGATGTGGCCCCAGGCCTGGCCCAGCCTCCCTGGCCCATGAGGAGTTATGGCTCAGCTCTACCAGCTTAGCTCCTGGAACATCTGATGGATGGCTTGTCCAACCCCCACCCTTATCTTTTACAGCATTTTGCTGGCAGGGACTCCCCAAATCTCTCCCATCCCGTGTCAGCTGATGTTACACAGGCAGCACCTACCTGGCTGTAATCCTCTGCTATCACTCTTTCCTTCCCACTGACACGGAAAAAGTGACTCAGAACAGGGCAGCTCACCATCACCACCACTACCCCCCCTTTCACAAACACCCCACTGCAGCTGAACATAGCTCAAGATGTAATCCCCACGATCTCATCGAAGAAGCTCGAGAACACAGTGGGGGCCAGGACTTGGGGGAGGGGGGAAGGCTGAAACAGGGATGTGTCCATGACAGTGACCTCCTGAAGCCAGGACCCTACCCACCACCTAAGGACAGAGCAAACAGACTGTGGGTATGTAAGTCACCCAAACTCTTCCTCTCTCAGACCCCTGATGTAAGAAGAAGATCCCAGAAGAAAGGAAAAGGGGACCCGACCTCTGAAGCCCCGATTGCTGTTGGCATCTGCTCTGCGCAGCCACTGTGGCTGAGCATCTGGCGCCTCCCCAAGAGGCTGCACAGAATCAGATTCCCTGAATACTCACACCCTTTTGGATGCTGTGACCCCACCACCTGCCAACCCCAGGGGCTCTGCAGCCTGGCTTTCTCACCATGGAGTGGCACATGTTATATCCTATGACACCTCTTACCTTGGAAAGTGAACTTAGCACCAGGCAAAGCAAAAGTTCAGCCAGTCTAACTCGACCCGCAGAGAAAATTCTCTCAACACCACCCTTTCCTTGCTGTATGCTCTTTCTACCTCCATGTGGGAGTTTCAGCTCAAGAGAGGCCTTGGAGGGAGTATCAGGACCCCAGAGCCCAGAGTACCCTCCTGCAGGCACCCAGCTAGCAGCTAGTCTGTCCTCCACCCCCATTTGGGGTCTCTCTGGAACAGGAGAGCAGGAGTGGCCTGTGTGCCTTGTAGCCCATGAGCCAGGCCTGGACACAGCCACTCCCCAGTGTTGGGGAGGACAGCTGAGGCCAGGCAGCTGTTTGTAATCCAACAGGCCCTGGCCCCGGGGAGCAGAGTGGAAGCCAGTCCACACTGAAGGGCCCACAGCACCAGGGCATGTGAGGACAGGCCGGTCACCATCCTGAGAGAGAGAGAGAGAGAGAGAGAGAGAGAGAGAGAGAGAGAAAGAAAGAAAGAAAGAAAGAAAGAAAGAAAGAAAGAAAGAAAGAAAGAAAGAAACACCAGCCAGCCAGCCAGGACACAAGGAAGGACCAGCCTCCTCCCACCAGGGCTGTCTGAGCAGTACTGAGAAGAGGGAGGGGTGCAAAGAGAAGTAAGGCAGCTCCACTCAAGAAAGCTTTTGGTCTATTTCTGATGAGCAAGGCAGCTTTAAGACACTTTCACAAACCATGTTTGCTGGCATAATGGCTAAAACCATGGGCACTGGGAGTTGGGCGGTAGCGCAGAGGGTTAAACGCACATGGTGCAAAGCACAAGGACCAGCGTAAAGATCCCGGTTCGAGCCCCCGGCTCCCCACCTGCAGGGGAGTTGCTTCGTGATGAAGCAGGTCTGCAGGTGTCTCTCTTTCTCTTCCCCTCCTGTCTCCATTTCTCTCTGTCCTATCCAACAATGATGACATCAATAACAACAACAATAATAACTACAACAACAAAAAACAAAAGTGAAAATAAATAAATATTTAAAAAACAAAGCAAAACATGGCTACCAGAAGCTGCCTTCCAGCACTTTCTGGCCTGGCCTGCACAGAGGCATAAACTCAACCACGTGTGTCTGATAATGAAACCTGCCCTGGACAAAGAAGCCCTGCAGGAGAAGACCCCTGATGCGTCCTTCCCCTCCTGAGTACCCAAAGTCTCAGACCAAAGCTGCAAGGTGCCAACACTGCCCTGCTAATGGACACTCAAGGCTACCAGTCTGCTTCCAGCTGTAGGACCCTGGGTTCAGCCCATAGGAGGTACTCCAGTTCTCAACAGTTCTGGGAGCCTGAATTGTCTAGGTCTGAGGTCATGTACCTGCAGAATGACTCCAAGGCTGAATGGTGAACCCTACCAGTTTAGCTCTGTCTGGGAGGCTGTGCACCTCCATGGTCAAGTCCTCTATTCCTGGGCAAGGGAAGAGGTGGGCCCTGAGGCCTGGAGTTTTAAATTTTTTAGGTATTTTTTTTAGTATTTTATTTTAATAAAAGATACAGAGAGAAAGACAGAGAAAGACCACTGTTCAGTTCTAGCTTATGGTAGATCTGGGGATTGAACCTGAGATTTAGAAGCCTCAGGCTTGAAAGCCTTTTGCAAAATCATCATGCTGTCTCTCCAGTCCTAGGGCCTGGAGTTCTAACAGCCCTTGGGGCTGCCCCTTGTCCTGCCCCCTTTCCCCCCCTGAATTCTGGTGCCAGTAGCCAGCTCTTGCTGAAGCACCCAGCATAGCGTGTAGCATACGGCAGGATCTGGCCCTCCGTCTCCCTGTATGGGGCCAGCTCAGGTCAGGTCACCCTTTGACCCTGAAAAGTTCAGGAGCTAAAACTGGGGCAACAGTGCAGGGTGCCAAGAAAGCAGGGTGCCCAGTTCTGGCTGTGTGATCTTGGCTTTTTACTAAACCTTTCTGTTCTGAGTCAGCATATCTGCAAGTAAGGGGCAACATTACCCCCACCCCCACCCCCACCCCCACCCCCATCAGAGGAGAAGGGAAGGAAGCATTTATCCCATGTGGGTTTCCACAAAAGTTGTAATAAAGTAGGAATCTGCCCCCGTCCAGCCACATCACCCTCAGATCTAAATAAGCCAAAAGAGGGGGAGCCCTGAGCAGCTCAGCTCTAGGGTGTGAGTGGATCCCCTTCCCAGTGGACCACCCAGGAGGAGGCCAGATGCTGGCACTTAACAGGCATCTGTGTAAAAGTAAAAACTGGCCAGGGGGCCAGCAGGCCTAGTGTCCATGCATTTATGGAAATGAGTTCATTAGTCCTCCCAGCATGCCTCTCAGGAAGGGATTACTTTGATGTCTGTCTGTCTGTTTGCTGAAGGGTTGACACTGGGATGCAGTGCCTGCAAAATGAACTCACTATTCCTGGTGGTGATGCTTTTATAGTGGCAGACAGAAATTAAGAAAGGAAGCCGAGGGTCAGGTGGTAGCACACCTTGTTGAGTGCATGTGGTACTATGCTCAAGTTCTCAGGTTCAAGCCCCCGGCCCCCACTTGCAGGGGGGATACTTCACAAGTGATGAAGCAGGGCTTCAGATGTCTCTCTTTCTCTCCCTGTCTTCCCCCTCTCCTCTCTATTTCTCTTTGCCCTCTCACATAAAATAGGGGGGGGAGGAAAAATGGCCACCAGAAGCAATGGACTGGTAGTGCTGGCACTGAACCTCAATGATAACCCTGGATGCAATTTAAAAAAAAAAAAAGTAAGACAGAGAAAGGGAGAGACATCACAGCACCAAAGCTTCCTCCATTGTCAAAGTACATTTCCTGAGGTGCCAGAGCTTGAACCTGAACCACACTCACGGCAGTGCAGATGCCCTACCTGGAGCTATCTCCCTTCCTCCTGCTCACAGTGTCTGGGAAGGCAGGGAAAGGGGAGCCTCTGCCTTCCCCTCTCCCCTCTCCCCTCTCCTTTCAGCCCACCATTTGCACTTCAGCACAATATGAGGCCCAGATGCTGAACCTTCAAAACAGGCTTCAAAGTGTCATTCCTGCAGTCAAAATGCAGCTTCCCAAGCCCTACCCCAGATCTCTACCCCCTAAGTCAGAAATTTTAACAAGCTTTTTTCTTCAATCTGTTGGCTTTGTTTTGTTGGCTTTTTTTTTTTTTTTTTAACTACAGCACCACAAGCTTGCCTCTTAACTCTCACCTCTGACAACAATGATGCCAGTGATCAAACTTGGGAACTTCTTGAGTACAAGTCCTGTGTGCTGCCACTACGTTATCTCCCCAACCTACTTTAACAGACTGGAACCAGTTTCCAGGGGGAGGATGGTCTCTTGCAAATAGTGCAGTCTGAGAACTGCTGTCCACACCAGTTCTGCGACATAGTCTCACTCGACCCCAGGAGAAGCCACAAGGCTGGAAGGAAGGGTGCCTGGAGACTCATCTCATTTTCCTCTGCCCCAGTATTTCTCAAAGCCTGTTTCCTAGATAATTAGACCAGAACCACCAGATGTCAGCTGCCCCCCTTCCATCCAAGTTGTGACAGCCAAGGACTGCTCCCAGATATGATGACATGTCCCTGGAGGCAGGTCTCCCTGAGCTGAGGAGCATCAGTCCTCAGCAAAGCCCCTTACATTCACACTGTCATCCTAAACTCCTAGCCCATACCTCCTGAGCATCTGCACCACTGTGTGAAGGAAGAGTCTCGGGGTGTCCTCGTGGTTTCTATCTTCCAACCTGTACACTTTGAGTTTAGCAGCCATTATGGAAACTGTGAGCCTAACCAGTAGGAATAATGCCACCTGGAAAATTCTTACTGTTCTCAGCACTTCCACCCAATAAAGCACCTTTTCCTGCCTTTCTGTCTGGTCTCAAGGAGTTGAGAAGAGATTGCTACTTTTTCCCTGTTTGTAGGTTTTTGTTTGTTTGCATTCTTGTTTGGCTTTTCAACACATTGCTCAGCTCTGGGTTCTGGTGGTGCTGGAGATTGAACCTGAGACCTCAGAGGCTCCATCCAGCATGAAAGGATTTTGCATAATTATCATGCTGTCTCCCCTGTCTCCCTTGTCCCTTCTGTGCATGAAACCACAGGGAAGGAGGAAGCACATGGTCTATACCTGCTCCATAGAGATGGGTGTCTGACTGACGCAGAGAAACCAGCAGAACACTGACACAGCACAGCAAAAGATGAAGTTGCCCTCAGTTTCACACTGACCCCCAAAGGGGAAAAAAAGGAAAAGCAGAAAAGTAACATGAACATGAAGGAACTTCAGTTCCTGGAAGGCTCCTGAAGGCATGAAAAGACATCTCCCCAAAGGGTTCCTATACACTTCGCTCAAATCAAGAGCCAACTGAATTTGAGGGTCCATGGCTGTAAGGGGCCCTAGCATCTGCCCACCCACCCCACAGACTCCTGCAACTCATCCCTAAGGACCAGGGCCCTAGGACCCTGAAATCTAACAATATCAAGCTACAGGTAGAGGAGCCAAGCCCACTGCACTCCCCAGAGACATGTCCGTGTATCAGAAAGGAAGAAGGAGAAACAGAGGCAGAAGTTCCCCATGTCCCCACCTTGGGCAAGTCCCCTGTGTCCTCACCTAGGGCTGGGGCTGAAGCCCAAGGAACCTGGGACCCATTCAATTCTCCTACAGCTGATATGCCACTGTCCCAGTTGAGGATGGCCATTGTGTCAGTGTATATGACAGCAATGACCCCCACTTCATAGGAGGAAACCGTTGTCATTCCTCTGGAAGCACATCTGGAGGGTGAGGTCATCCCTACCCGGTCCAGAGCCATGGACGATCATGGGACTCCACAGGTAACCTCCCAGTGGGTCTGGTGAATAGGCACAGGTACCAGGGGCAAGCCACACATGGTTTTGAAAGGGCCAGGGGCATCCAGCAAAAAATGCCACAGGCCTGGGCAGAACAGGCTGGTCTCTTGTTGGTCAGAGCCCCTAAGCTGGCAAGCACCTCCCTCTGATTGGCTGGTGCTGATTGGCTGGAAGCCATGTACTCACTACCTGCAGGTGATGAGTTTCAGTGCCTCCCACTCTGCCTTGGCAGGAGGCAGGCCCTGTTCAAGGGCTGATGTCACCACTGCCAAGGGAACTCCCAGAGGACAGAGCTCCCACTCGCCCTCTGCACCTGCCGGCCATGCTCACAGAGGTGTGATTCACATGAGAGGCTGCAAAGTTTCACCCACTCCCCTGACTTCCCTGCACAGAGCTGGGTGGTCACCCTTCCCTCTGCTTGCCCCCACAGGAAGGAAGGACACACCACCAAACACATAGAGCCTCTTCCCCTCACCTGCCTGCAGAAAAGAACCAGGAAAGGAACAGAGAGTGGCAAAGACCACAGAATCAAAGCTGCCTTCAGTGTGGTGGATACCTGGCTCGAACCTGGCAGGGCAGCACATTGTCCAAGGGAGCTAATTCACCAGCCCTCACATGCCTTTCTATTATGACAGCAGCTTCTTTTTTTTTTTTTTTTTGTATAATTTTGTCAGAGTTTCTTTGCTTCAGGAAGACTTTTTTCAGGGAGAGACAGAGGGAGACAGGGAAAGAGGAAAAGAGGAAAGATACCACCTCCACAAAGCCTCCACCAGGATCCTGGGGCCAAACTCAAACCTTGGTCAGATGCATAGCAAAGCAGGCACCCTCCCAGGTAAGCTATCTAGCAGTCTTGAGATCAGCCTTTTCTAGAATCAAAGGGTCAGAGTGCTGGGGAGGTAGCATGATGGTTCTGCAAATAACATCCATGCCTGAGACTCTGAGGTCCCAGGTTCAGTCCCCAGCACCACCATAAGCCAAAACTGAGCAGCGCTCTGTGTCTCTCTCCCCCTTCCCCCTCCCCCGTCTCTTGCTCCATCTCTCTCCTTCTCTCCCCCCCCCCTCTCTCTCTCTCTATATATATATATATCATTAAAATTTTTTAAATATATAAGGGTCAGAGTCTTTATATTTCAATGACCTCTGCTATATATATATATATATATATATATATATATATATATATATATATATACATTCTAATGTCATTTGTGGTATTTGCTAAAGAAAGATAAAGAAAAGGGGCCAGGAGGTGGCACACCTGGTAAAGCGCACAAGCGCACACACTATGGTGTGCCAAGGACCCAGGTTCCAGCCCCTGGTCCCCATCTGCAGGGGGGAAGCTTTACAAGTGGTGAAGCAGGGCTGCAGGTGTCTCTCTGTCTCTCCACCTTCCCTCTCAATATCTGTCTCTATCCAATAATAATTTTTTTTAAAAAAATTTTAAAAAGAAAGAAAAAAAGCAGTGGAATCACTATCACCAAGGAACTGACAGAAAAGGTGGAAGGGACAGAGAGAAGAGTGACTTTTCCCCGAAAGAACACCAGTCAAGGAGAGAGAAAATGATGCCTGTGCAGAGACAGGCAGGATATGGGCCTGGCTGCCGCCTCAAGTTCTGTATCAGAGACTTTGGAGGCAAGTGGGTCAGACTGCAGTCCGTTCCATTTCTGAGGCCCAAATCACCAAAACCTGAAGAGATTACTCCCAATATAGGGCCACTGCTTAGCCTGGGGACCTGCCAGAAAAGCTGCCGGAAGAGTGAGGCTGTTGGGATGGTGGCTTCAACAATGTGACATGTATGACACAAAGTAACCCACCCCCCCAGCCCCCACTGGCACACACCCAGCTACACATCCTTTCATTCTGCACTCTTCCTTCAGGCTGCCTGGGGATGGTTGGGGGAGGGGTTAGAAGCAGTGTCCCAGATGGCAAACACCCACCCCGGAACACACACTTTCATGCATTGGCCGCCACCCATTAGTATCCATCTCTGGATCCTGGTTTCTCATTGTGAAATGGGGGGTGGTGGCAGTCTGAACCCCCGCTTTCCATCCCGCCGCTGCCAGGGGTGGGCCTCCACAGTCAGGCTCAGAACTCCCTCTGGGCCCAGAAGGGTGGTAGCAGTGATTAACAGGCCCAACTCTGTGCTCCAAACACATAGGTATGGAGCCTCACAAAAGACCTACAGGATGGCTGAGGAGATAGTGTAGCAGCAGCACATCAGACTCACATACCTGAGATCCCAAAGGTCCCAGGTTCAATCCGCAACACCATCATATGCCAGATGCCAGAGCAGAGATATACTCTCATTCTCTCTCTCATGAGAATAAATATTTTTGCACACTGAAGGAGTGACAATTACCACCACTACTTACAGACAGGAAAACTGAGGCACATGTAGGTTAAACTGCATAGCTAGTCGGTGCTGGAGATAGGACAGGAGCCTCAGCACGCTGCCCCTACCTGTCACACCACCACTGGTGTGTGCTGTATCCTGTGGCAGGGGTGGTTTGGTCCACATAAACACACACACACACACACACACATACACACACACACACACACACACACACCACAAGCCTCAGGCAGACTTAGGGAGCCTCATGCAACGTATACCCAGGAGGTACCACAGGAAAGTAAAGCTACCAAACAAATGTAGAAGTCAGGGGGTAGCTCCCGCAGCCAGAGCTGGCTGCCTGCACTGCAGGCCTGGGACACCCCTGTGCAGAGAGGCCATCCTGTGGGGAAGGAAAACCCCAACAGCAGGCCTGGCACCCACAGGCCTTGCTCCCCTCCATTGCTTCCCGCTGCCCCAAGGTCCCTCGCGGCATCCCCAGAGCAAGCACCACGGTGGGGCTTCCTGCCAACCAAGCTCACAGGGCTTCTCTGGCTGCCAGAAGTGGCCTGGAGAAGGACAGAGTCTGGCGGCTCTGTCAGGGAGACAAGACAGATGAATCCAAAGTAGGAAGGGGAAGAAGAACCAGGGAAGGGCAAGTCAGCAACACCTCCTCCAGGAAGCCTCTCCAGACTCCCTGAAGAGGCCAACCCTTCCAACCCTTCCAGATCCTTTAAAGGACACTTGGCAGGAAGTGACACAAACAGTGTCCATATGTGTACCTTCCATCAGACTTTGAGGTGCCCCCCACAATCACCTCAGTCTTCCCACAGTGGGGGTGGGCGTGGGGGCAAAGGCAAAGCCTTTGGGGGCTGACAGAATACAGATGCGAAAAGGACCTGGGTGATGGACAAGGAGAGAGAGGGAGAGAAGTGAATCCCTCGTGAGCACACTGGAATGAAGAGAAGGAGGAAGGAAGGAGGGAGGGAGAGAAAGAGAAACAGAGGAGAGGAGAGGAAGGAAAGAAGAAAGAGAGGAGGGGAGGGGAGCAGAAGGAGATGGAGGAAGAGGGAAGAAGGAGGGAAGGAAGAATGAGAGAAGAGAGGGAGGGAGGAAATGAGAAGGAAGGAGAGGAAAGAAGAGAGGAAGGAAAGAGAGGAGAATGAGACAGAGAGAAGAAGAAAAGAAGAGAGGGAGAGGGGAAGGGAGGTAGGGAAGGATGGAGGCGGGGCGAGAATCATAATATTGGCCACCCTAGTCGTGGCTGTATCTGTATCCGGCTGGCTCCAGGCCCAGCCTGCAGCCCAGGACACTGGCCTGTCCCAGGAGAGAGAAGATAAGCAGATGGGAAATGAGAAGACACAACCTGACAAATCAGACAGGCAAAGCCCATTCTGGGCCTGGGGTAGAGGGCAGACCCAGAGTCTGGGGTCCCCCTCCCCAACTGCATGGCCTCTGGAAACAGCAGCCTCTCCTTCAGCTCAAAGTTCCCCTCTCTGCCCCACCACCCCCCGTAAGTCAAGTGGGGTGACGAGGGCAGCAAGCAAGCACCAGCACATTTATGGGCACAGTGGAAGGAGGGGGTGGGGAGGTGGGGGTAGCCTGCCTGCCTTGCTCCAGTGAGAACACACACAGTTCTGGGGGTGCGATCCTGGACCCTGCAGGGATTCAAGAGCCTGCCCTCACGGTCACTGTTATAAGTGAGAGGTGGGAGTCCGGCGGTAGCGCAGCGGGTAAAACGCAGGTGGCGCAAAGCGCAAGGACCGGCATAAGGATCCTGGTTTGAGCCCCCGGCTCCCCACCTACAGAAGAGTCGCTTCACAAGCGGCGAAGCAGGTCTACAGGTGTCTATCTTTCTCTCCCCCTCTGTCTTTCCCTCCTATCTCCATTTCTCTCTGTCCTATCCAACAATGACTACAACAATAAAACAACAAGAGCAACAAAAGGAAATAAATAAATATTTAAAAAGAGATCATTTAGATAAATAAGTGAGAGGTAAGGGACAGTGGGTGTCTGAGCCCCAACTCCCTCTGCTCCACCCAGCTAAGTAACCCAGAGAAGTGGGGAACAGACAGACAGAGCCAGACAGCCAGAGGCAGGGGCGGGCCTGAGGCATCAGAGGGCTGCTAAGGGTGGGGCGGGTAAGAGTCCAGAAATATCTGGAGGGTGGGGTGAAGGGGCAGGCTCTGGCCAGCACCCCAGAAACAGCCCTGAGGCATAATCACCAGAGAAAAGACTTGGGGAAGATGGCCAGCCTGGGGCCACTGCTGGGTGGCAGGGGCTGCTGGCTGTGGGGCAGGAACCCAGGCCCACAGCCCCCACTCCTGCATCTGCCCAGCCCTGGACCACAGAGGGTGAGGCAGCCTGAGGGACCCAGCTCTGAACTCCTCCCATCGCCTGTTCTAGCAGGAGGAGGAGGAGGAAGGGGGACTGGATGGAAAGGATGTCTTTCCAGCCAACTCGATTGAGTCAGAGGAAACTTAACCATTTGCTATCTGTCAAATCCCACAGACCTCGGCGAAGCTTCCCACAAAAATCACTGCACGAAGCCACCACATGACCAGCGCTGGCCAACGACGGGCCGGAGCGATGACCTCAATTTCCAAATATTGGGGTCATGTTTCATTTCACAGAACAGCCTTCGTCCCGTTACAATGGTAACTGGCCCCCAATGCAATCAGGGCTCCTCATTCCTTCACACACTTGGCT
Organism: Erinaceus europaeus; assembly: GCF_950295315.1. Lineage (NCBI taxonomy): Eukaryota > Metazoa > Chordata > Mammalia > Eulipotyphla > Erinaceidae > Erinaceus > Erinaceus europaeus. Next base: position 26,203,030 of record NC_080171.1, read on the forward strand.
GAAGAGGACGCCAGAAACCAAGCCGTGTTCTGAAAGGACTTGGGAAACATCTGGAGAAGCGCAAAATGGAGTGAGGGGGCGGCTCTGGCCCAGGACCTCGCCCACCTCCCTGGTCCCCAGTAGGCAGCCATGCAGGAAGGCAAGTCAGGGGCCCCACCCCAAATGGTTTGCTTGGAGTGGGGGGTCTCTACTAACCCCAGCTTCTACTGACCCCAGGAGAAACACAAAGCTGGCTAGTCCAGCGTCAGCTCTCACCTCTCCCATCTCCCCTCCCCAGCTCCTCATGGGCTGGACATCCAGACTCCTGCTCCACACACCCCCCGCCCAGAGCACTCACTGTGCCAGGAAAAAGGAAAAGAATATCCTAATTGGTGAGTGGAACATGGAAAGTGATTCTCCCCACAAGTCTTCACAGTCTGGGGGTGGGGGGTGGGGAAGAGGAGCATCAGACCCCCCACACACACCATGGCTGGGTGGTTCAGAGTCTACTGAGCCCTTTTTCTTCTCTGCACCACAGCTCTGAGTCATGCCCTCATCCCCCCATCAGTTGGGACTCTAGGACTCACAGTGGAGACTTGGGGGTTCTGGCATCAGTTGTGTGAAAACCTGTGCCACAGGTGAAACCCAGAGACTTCTCAGATAGCACGATGGGTGTCACTGGGAGCTGTGTCCCAGGGACTGGGGTATCACCCAACGTGGCTGAGCTCCTGCAGGAAGAGAACATCCCTAAGATCCGCTAGGAGCTTGCGCTGCACATCCTACAAGAGCACACCTGGACCCCAAGCCCATGCCCTGGTGCGCTCCACAAACTCATGGAGACAAACCCAAGAAAACTGCCCCACCCCACCCCAGGGGGTCAGGAGGTTCAGGTTGGGGTGGGGTTGCAGTGGGGCTGGCACCCCAGGACTGCTCAATACTTCTGTGGGTGCTGCGATGGGGGGAGGCGGCAGCCTGGCTAGAGGCAGAGAAGGCAGACAGGACCGGGGTGGGGAGTAGAGGAGGGTGAGGGCTCTAGCTTCTGGAATTCCTCCAGCTGACCCCCCCCCCCCCCCCAGTCCCCACTAGAACTGACGGGGCTGTGACTCTAGGGGGCGACCCTTCCCGGCTTTTCAAGAAGAGGAAGTTGTGCTGCGGATCGTGTGGGCCAGAGCCGGCCTCCAGGGATGTGGGGGGCCAGGACAAGTTTCGGGACAAAAGTCTGAGGCCTCGTGGACAGCCCCCCACCCCCAGCTGGGCCAACACGGAGCTCGAGCGATGGCCCCATGCAGCCGGCTGGTTGAGCTCGGGGTATTGTGCAGGCTCCTTCTTGGGGGGGAGGGAGGGGGACCAACTCTTGGTATGTGGAGTCTGGGCCCCTGCATTCCACAAGCCCGGGGTCAGAGTTCTGCAGGCCAGCGGGGCAGCCCAGGATGACAGCGGATCCTGCAGGCCTGCAAACCCTCCCTGCACGCCCCAGGACCCCCGTGTCCCCTGCATCCCCCCCTCCCACACACACACACCCCGCACCCCGCGCCTACCTGCGTGGCTCTGAGGCGGCGCCCGCAGCAGCAGCAGCAGCAGCAGCGACTGCGGGGACAGGAGCGGGTGGAGGGAAATGCGCGCTTTCCAGCGGGTGTGGACGTCCATGCCGGCGGGGCGCGGGTCGGGGCGCGTGGGGACGCTCAGGAGGGCGCGGGGCGCGGCCCGGGCAGCGGACTCGGAGGGACGACCCCCTTTTAAGAAGTCATGGGGAGCAGGCGCCGGCCCGGGGCTCTTTGTGGCGTGGACGCTTCTAGAAGTGGGCGGCTCGCTTGCCCACGGGCGGGAGGGCTCGACCTTGGCCCGCGGGGCGGCGGGGACCCCGCTCGGCTCGTGCGCGCTCCGCCTCCGCCTCCCCCGACACCCTGTCGTCCCCTCCTGACCGCCGCCACCCCGCGACCCGCTCTGGGTGCAGTGAGCGAGGTGCTGCGCCGCCGCGGGGATGAGAACTGCAGGCTCGCCCCGGGCGCCTTGCACTTTTCCCCGCGCCTCCCGCCTCCTCCCTCGCTCCCTCCCGCAGGCTCCAGGAGGCTGTGGCTCCCGGGCGCCCGCAGCGAATCAGAGCCCCGCCTGGGCCGGCCCCGCCTGCCACTGGGCGCCGCGGGCGAGGGGGCGGGGCTGAGGCCGGGAGGGGCGGGGCGGCCCGGGGCGGGCACCGACTTGGGGCGGGCGCGGCGCCCCTTCTTTCTGCGAGCGAGCGTGGGCCCGCGAGCGAGGGGGCTGCCTGGAGTCCCCAGGCCAGGGTGTTCCCCGGCCCCTCACTCTCCTCTATCTAGATGCCTCAGCCTGGCCAAGCCCCGGGAGGGGGCCTGGAGTTTGATCCCTTGGGGGTTAAAAGAAAAGGAGTTGCAGCTCGCCCTGACTGATTTTTGTCTTTGACGTGGAGTCCAGGCTGCCTCCCTGGGTGGAGACGGGAGCTTCCAAACCAGCCAGATGGGGCGCCCAAGACTGTGGCCAGCAGACGTGTCATGGGGCGAGTGCCGCCCTCCACCTGACCCCTAGCCCAGACAGAGCTTCATAGCCCAAGTTAGGGTCTACCAATGTCCCAATAGACAACCCCCCAGCCCCCAGAACATGAATGTGTCTCCCCGCCCCCCATGCTTTCCTCACTCCTACTGCCTCAGAAGCAAAAAGGGAACTGACAGATGGGATTAGACCCCCCACCACCACCACCTTCCCCTCCCCAGCTCACTGGGCCCTGGGCAAGCAGCTAGGTCAGTAGACAACGCCTAAGCTGTCCCCACAGCAGCGGGGACATAAAGGGTCACCCCTCTTTGCTGCCCTAGCAGGTGCTCCAAACCCACATCCTGTGGCCTTTGCTGAGCCGGGACCAGGACACTACAGTCTCCTCCTGGTCACAGCACCCAGTCTCCGAGTAGCTGCAGGCAAGTGAACTCTCAGTGCTGGTCACCAGCATTGCTCTCTGGAAAGTGGGGCTGAGAAAATCACTTTTGAGAAGCTTGGATACATACTTCAGCCATCTGAAGACCAACTGTGCTCCCTCTTTGAACCTACCTGTGTCTTCGCTGCCTTTGGTTTACCTTCCACCCTACTGCCTTGCTTTGCATACAGACTGTGGCATTCAGCATCTCAGGGGGGGCCTCCCTACCTACCTTGGGATGCCTATTAATCTCATTGTCAGCACCAAACAATTACCTGGGAAGACCCACCGCTTGAAAGGCCTGGGACAAAGCATGTCCTTCATCACCTGATTCTCTAGCATTCTTCATGCAACTTTAGCAGCAGGGGGAGGTGGCAGAGGGGCTGGAGGAGGAGGACAACAGGCCTAGGACAGGATGTGAGTCAGCTCTTAACCCAAGGCACTACACATCAGAATTCATGGGCTGCTCACAGCTCTAGAGGTCTGTGGGCAGAGGGGGGTCTGCAGATACCTCTCCTGGCTATGAAGATATCCCCCCTCATCCTGTGCCCCCAATGGCTTCCTCGAATGCCTGCCACCTCTTCATACAGGGACACCCATCAGATTGGACTAATTCACCCCAAGAAGATGATGACATCATTGCCAGTCAGGCACTTCCTAGTACAGTCGCATTCTGGGGTGCTAGGAGTTAGGGCTTCCACATAGGAACTGGGGAATAGAAATCACCTAATAACTCTTTGGCAATCCCAGTCCTTTTAGGAAAACCCAGGGCTTGGGGCATTCTGTTTTCCAGAACAACAGAATCTACACCATGCCTCGGCCTCGCGTGAGCTTAATGTGCAGCTTGGCGGTACGAGAATCCAGCATGAAGCCCAGCCAGTCTATCTTGGCGTTACTCTCGATCGCACTCTGTCATTTCACAAACATCTCATAAAACCTGCAGCAAAGGTGGGCGCGAGGAATAACATCATTGCAAGACTGGCTAGCTCCTCATGGGACGCGAGCGCTTCCACACTACGATCATCTTCTCTGGCATTATGCTATTCCACTACAGAATACTGTGCCCCAGTATGGTTCCGTAGGCCCCATGTCCACTTGGTCGATTCCAAATTATATTCCTCCATGAGGATAATTTCTGGAACCATCCGTTCCACCCCGGTTCCATGGCTGCCAGTTCTTAGCAACATCGCCCCGCCAGATATTCGTCGGGATGCGGCATCATCTAAGTTCATTTCCCACGTCTACGCTCGACCGGACCTGCCAATATACAAGGATATCTTCGCCCACCCTGTCCAACGCTTGACGTCTCATCACCCAATCTGGTCCCGTATGCCTACACTGAACTTCTCTGTTCCAGTCTCTTGGAAACAGAGTTGGCAGTCAGCTGAGGTAAAGAACAAACACCTCATCACAGACCCCTGCAAGCGTCAACCCGGCTTTGACCTAGCACGTTATGATTGGGCCCTCCTCAATCGCTATCGAACAGGCCATGGCCGGTGCGCCGCTGTGTTCCATCACTGGGGAGCCAGAGACGACCCGAACTGCCCCTGTGGCTACAGACAGACTATGACCCACATAGTCAATGACTGCCACCTCTCCAGATTCAAAGGAGGTCTTGAAACTTTACATCAGGCTCAACCTGACGCTGTTGACTGGCTACGGAAGAAGGGCAAACGCTAGAAGAAAACAGAATCATTCTGAGCCCTCTGGGGAGGGCATTATCCATAGGGTAGGGATGTCTGGTGCTTCTTCTCCAGGCCTGCCCACAGCTTGACTCCTTCAGCTTGGAGTTAGCACAGTCCAGACTGGGGACCAGGCTTCTGAGTCTCTCTCTCCCTGCTTCTCTGTCTGCCCAAGGATAGCCATCAGCCCTCCCTTCTCTGTGAATAGGGCTATCATAGCCTAAACCCAATGCAGATGGCCAGGCAACAGGGAATGAGAATGGGCCTCCTCAATGAGTGCTTATTCACCTACATGGGGAGGCTTGGTTGGCCTCCAAGTGTCCTGCTCAGGGTTCCTATCCTTCTAGCTCCTAAGCTCAGGAGGGCCCAGGCCAGCTGCAATCTACTCAGGGTCATGGTTTGCTGAGAGTCAAAGCAGTGCAGACTGGAAGGAGTGACACAGGGAATCAGGAACAGCAGTCTCACCTCCAATACTATGGTTATTCCTATTTTTGACACTGGAAGTCCTCCTGCACCTATGTCCAAGCACACCATCCTACAGAGTGAAGTAGCCTAAATGCCCCCTTGACAGTTGACTGGATAAAGAAGTTATGGGAGATGCACCCCATGGGATACTACTCTACAAGCAAAAAAGATGATACTGTGTCCTTTGTGGCAAAATGGATGAGACTGGAAGTGATTACCCTTAACAAAATAAGTAAAGAGATGAAAGACAACTACTTGGTGTTTTCACTCGTATATGGAATCTGGGTAACTGATACTCATGAAGTTGGGGGATAAAATATGCAGAAGCAAACAGTCTTTAAGATGTTGTGAGAACTATAGTAGTGATCATTGAGGGGGTGCACAGAACTTTGGTAGTAGGTGTGTGTAGAGCTGTGCCCTGTAATCCTACAATCTTGTGACTCACTACTGATCATACACACACACACATACACACACACGCACACACAAAATGATTTGGAAAAGAGAACAAGAAGAGGAGGAGAGGAAGGGAAGAAGAATGGGAATGGGGAAAAGGAGGTGAAAGGGAAGGGAGGAGGGGGGGAGGAGGAGAGGAAGGAGGGGGGAAGGAGAAGAGGGAGGAGGAGGAGGAGAAACAGCTGCTGTTTGGTCCCAGAGTTCACATCCAGTTTCCAGGCACCTTACCACCAACTGTCCAGGTAAGACCAGGTAGGTCATGGTCACTCAGTGTCACCACTCACACCAAACTCATGGTTCCCAGGAAATAGGAAGTCTCTTGTTCAGGTCTTTCCACAAGGATTTAGGGGGAGCAGAGAGGCCTCCATCAAGGGCGAAGTCAGGACAACAGAAATCAGAGAGTGCAAAGCCTAATGCCAGGCCGGGGCAAAATACCTCCACATTTCTCTGCCTGCCCACAAAGCGGGGTTTTATTAAGCCCGATATCCCAGCAGACTTTGCAAAATCCTACTGTTCTTAGGCAAAACGGTGCCCGGGTTTGCAGCCTGGGGAGCATGATAGCTGACAAAAGCATTCCTGCTGTGAATTCTGGTGAAGAAATCCCAGGGTAGGTGGGCAGGGCTTCCTGCCTATGAGCACCTAACCCACTCTGAGAAAGTAGAGAACAGAGAAGTGTTTGCAAGGGTTACTTATGACCGATTTGGGCTGTTCCTTCCATCTGGCCTCCCTCAGCTCTGTCAGATCTGCACTCAATCTTGTAGTAGGGGGAGGGGGAGGGCATGCAAGTTCACCAAACCCAATCTGAGCCAGAAGATGTGTTTGCCCTCTGTGTGCAGGGCAACCCCAGCATGGGGGGGGGGGGAGGGGGTCATGCACCAGGCCCAGACAGCACCCAGACAGGACTCACACCAGCCATAGAGAAGGACTCAGTAGTACTGTGGTCATGCCAGCTTCACCCCAGTCCTTGTACAAGTGTCCTGGGACCACTGTAGCAAATTACCACAAGCAAGGAAATAAAACTATACTATTAATAACAAATAAAATTATATTTAAAAAAGCAAAAGAATAAAGTCACAGATTTGACATCTCCCCACTCTACCCCCTGGCCCCCCGCAACACACACACACTTACCTCCAGTCATGGAGGCCAAGTGTCACATGGCTGTCTGACTTCTAGAAGCTTTAGGGGCAGGATCCTTTCTGTTTCTCACAGTTTCTGGAGACCTCAAGCTCTCCTCATCATGGAGCCAATGACCCCTTCTCTTCTCCATCTTCACATGGCCTCCCACTCCTCTGTACCTGCCCCCCTAGCACCCCTCCACCTCTCTTATAAGGACGACCAGTGATGACATCAAGGGCCACCTGGATTATCTAGAGAGCTAGGGCGCTTTCCTGCTCTGGAGATCTTTGCTTATATCTGTCTGTGCATGTGCTGCCAAAGTGAGCATCTTTGCTTACGTTTGAAAAGATGCTTTTTCCCAATATGTTCATGGTCTTTAGTTCCTGGGGTTGGGACGAGGACCTAGGACTTGGGGGTGTCCACTCAACCCACCAGTACTGAAAGGGGTGAAATGGGCTTCTAGGCCCAGGGTCTCCTGTGCTCCCCAGCCCTAAGGATGTGGCTTAGAGCCAGTAAGTGGAGCTCTCTGCACCTCAGTGTGAGGGTATGAGTCCAGACCTTGCTGGGAGCATAAATGAACCAGCTATGAAGAGGGAGCCCGGGAGCCCTGCGTCTGCCTGCCCATCATTGCTCGATGCCAAACCTCATCTGGGCTTGTTTTTTTTTCCAACAGGGTCCAGTTTTTATTTGTTTTCATTTTCAGTTTTAAACCAATGTTTTTCATGGAAATAACTCCCAGATTAGATTTTCTTCCATAAGAGGAAATAAAAGGGAACATATAGGCCCCAAAACGAGACTCCCAAACTGGATGCCAGCTTAGAAACAGAATGTCTTCTTCCCTCAGAACCTTTGAAGAGCTGAGCCGCTGGGCTCTGGGCAGGTGACAAGGGATGCCAAGAGGTATGGGAGGGAGAATTTGGAGGAGGGAATGGAGGAGGAGTCGGAAATAAGGGAAGGGGAGGGGATAGGAGGAGGGAGAGGAGCACCTGGGTAAAAGGGTCTCTGTGAATCACTCACACACTGGCTGCCTTAGCAAGCATGTCTTTCTGTAGTCCTCTTTGGCTCCAGCACCCCAGGTAACCCCTCAATTTTCAGGTGAGAATGCAGGCTCAAAGCCTTTTGAAATATATCCTCAAGTGGAGGAGTGGGAAGTCCCTACCCCAGCCATCAATTTCCTGATGCTCTGGCCACTCTTCTCTCCAGCAAGAGTGTGGGGCTGGTGCAGCTGGCACTCCAGGTGGAGGCTTCAGTTCCCAGAAACCATGACCATGGCCTTGATGAAGGAAAGAACTCATGCAGGTGTGCTTCTGCTCAGAACCGTAAACTAAGGGGCCACCATGGGGTGGCCAGCTAAGTGCTAAGTGCTGTTGTAAGTGTCCTTATTAGGAGGTGATCGAACAAGGCTAAAAAGGACAAACAGAAGGAAAGGGGCAGAAAGATGGAGGCAGAGATCAGGCCATATGACCAGAAACCACAAAATATCTAGAGCCCTGGGAATGAAGAGAGGCAAAGAATACTATCCTGGAGGCTCCAGAGAAAGTACAGCCCACCTACCTTGGGGGTTTGAGCAAAGGGCAAGGGGGTTGGATCTGAGATCCAGAACTAGAAGACAGTGATCTTTGTGGCTCAAGCACTTGCTTTTCAATTTTGAACTAGAGTGCCCACAGGATGCTAATACACAGAACTTCTGAGTTCTCCTGGCCAGACAAGAGGGTGCCCAGCATTGGGGTACCTGAAGGGGCTGGGGCAGGCAGGCCATACCAAGTGGCAGGTCTGATGTGAACCGAAGCCCCCTTAGGTGATGTGGTCCAGTGGCACAACCCGACGCTACCTTTCCCCTTGCTTGGTCAGAGGGTGAGCATTAAAAGCAGGTGCTGGATCTGGGCCAAGTGTCAGCACTCTGGGCACAGCACCAGTTGGGGGTCTGCACACCTCCTCCTTCTTCCACTGTCCCCACTAGGACAAAGGCAGGGTGCCCAATGGCAGTGCCCAATGACAAGTGTCCCAATCAGAGACACACATGAGAGAGATAGCAAAAGAAGAAAGGAAACTCTGTGGAGAGGGAAAGAAAGAGATTGATGTCATGTTTCTTGGGGCAAAGGGCTCCTGCAATTTCCAGGGTCTGGGGAGACAGGAAGGAGCCCCCTCTACCCAAGACTCACAGCACAGACCTTGACACCTCAATTTTCAACTTTGAGGTTCCTATCAGCAGCACTCAGCTACATGAGGCAGGTTTCCTCTTCTCATCCAGAGACTCAGAGCTCAGAGATCAGTTGAAATACTCTAACTCCTGGCTGATGCTTTGAACCCTGGTCAGGGACTGGCACTCCCAGCCAACCACCCATGGGTGGCACTTCAGACTCATCAGCCAGCCCAAATGCAAAAAGCCCAGCCTGCCTGGTTCAGCATTCAGAGCTTCCCTCCGTTCACGGACCCTGACTCTGCCCATGGAAAATGAAAGGGAGTGTGTGTAGCACTAACCCAGGCCTGGGCACCTCCAGGTCGGTGCCCCCAGGACACTTCCATTTGCTGGGGCACCCTGCCAAAGCCCCATCCCTGGAAGAATTTCCTTCAGGAGCCCACTTTGGAGTCCATACTCTAGCTCCATGCAGGAAAAGGAAAAGCTGTGTGCCCTGGGCAAGAGCTGGCGTCGAGCTGGGGTGCTCGCTCTTTGTCAACAAGGAGATCCATTTTAATAGGAACCAGCAGAATCTGGACTGCAGAGTTTCCATTCCTGCAGGTCTGCACAGCACAGCCTGACGCCACCTCCCAGCCAGGCAGCTGTGAATCCTGAGGACAGGGTACAAAGAGAGAGAGTGGGGAGGGCTTCTCAGACAGGCCTCTTGGCTGGTTCCCAGTCTCTCCCACACACCCCCTGCAACTCGAGGCTCCCTGTCTTGAGCCTGGGAAGAGACAATGACCCCATTCCCTGACTGTGACAGGCAGGTGCCAAAGGACAGGCCCTTAACTTCTCTCATGCCTCAGTTTTCTTCTCTGTAAAATAGGAACCCTCCTGGGACTGTAATGAGAACTCCACCTGGTAACCTGCCACAAGTTCTGGTATCCATTAAGCTTCAGTCTGGAGCCACTGTACCCAAGGAGGGAGGTTCTTGGTTGCATGAGTGTTTCTGAACTGGCTGTGGACAACTTCCCTGGATCCTCTGAGACCTAGATGACAGGACTTACTCTAGAGCTGTCAGAATGGGACCCCCTTTCCCTCTGCCCCCAGGAATCAAGCCAACTCAGGCAGCTCCTCTCACTTACCTCTGCAGACTCTAACCCCAAGGACTCTCTCTGCCTGAGGTCTGTCTTGGACAGCTACTGGGAGGCCTGGTGGCAGCTCGAGCAGACCTGTGGGGACTGGCAAGGGCCAGCATAGGCTTCTTCCCTGCAGCCTTGTGGATCACAGACCATGACTTCACACTGACAGTGGTAGGAACATTTACACCTTGGCAATAGGCACTGCAGAGCTGGGTCTTTCCTTTCAGGGTCAGTCAATAGCATTTGCCAGAGTATTGCTGAGCCTCAGTGCCCTGATCATTCCTGGCAACCATTTTGTTTCCCCTTTCTGTCTCCACCCCCCCATCCTCCCTCTTTTATTCTCTCTATCTCTCTATTTTCTCCCCTCTCTCCTTCCCTCCCCATCTCTCTCTTCCTTACTTTTTTTTATTTTAAAATTACTCATTGTGGAGCTATGCAGTGGTGTACCTGGTTAAGCGCATACATTGCCAAGCATGAGGTCCTGGGTTTGAGCCCCAGCTCACCACCTGCAGTGGGGATGTTTCACAAGTGGTAAAGCAGTGCTGCAGGTATCTCTCTCCCTGTCTATCTCCCCCTTCTCTCTCAATTTTTACTTGTCCTATCAAATTAAAAAAAAAAAGAAAGTAAAGTACAAAAGAGAGAAAAATGGAAAAATGGCTTGCACAACAAATCCACTGCTGCTGACAGTCATTTTTCCTTTTTCTTCTTCCTTTCTTTTGATGTTAGATAGGACAGAAAGAAATTGAGAGAGGAAAGGCAGACAGAGATGGCGAGAAATAGAGACACCTTTGGCCCTGATTCATAGCTCATGAAGCTTCCCTCCTGCCTGCAGGTGGGAAGCAGGGGCTCAAACCCAGGTCCTTGCACATGGTAGTGTGTGTACTCAACCAAGTACGTCACTGACCAACCCCCTCTTTATATTTTCTTTCCTTTTTTTAATAGGTGAGAGACAGAGAGATGGAGAGAGTGACAGACAGGAGAGACATCTGTAGGACTGCTCCACTGTGAATACTTCCCTCTGTAGGTGGGAGCAGGGGGCTTGAACCAGGGTCCTCACATATGTCCATTCTGCTGGGTGCACTGCCACTAAATATAACACACAGGACACAAAAGTATTCATTCATATGGACTCTGGTTTGGAGTCCCCCAAAACTTCTTAAGGCCACATCATTCTCTGAAACAATTCAGCACCATATCAAGCCCTGGGGGATGACGGAAGCAGGATCTTCCCTGATCCTTCTAAAAGCCCCAATTTCCTGTGGGGTGGCCATCTGCTTTCCTGAGGAGCCACATCTCCTGAGCAGCTGCCCTCAGCTGTGGGGAGCCCTGCCACGTGCACAGGGAGCCACCCGACAGGGAGTGCCGAAGCAGCCGTCCCTCACTCCATGTGTCAGAGTCCAGAAACCTTTCATAGGGCTCTTGTTGTGTGAGGGTCCCTCATCCAGGAGAAGCTTCCAGTGCAGAAAAGCCCTTTTGCTTTTGTCCCCTGGAAAGATGGCCTGGCCCACACTGCAGTGACAATCCCAGCGTACACATCAGCTGGCTAGTACTTGATAGCAGAACCTGGCACCACAGAGTGGGGTGGGCTCTCAGAGATCAGCAAAGTCACTCTTACCCTCAGGAAATATCTCAGGCAGTGGAATTCTCATCAGGGCCCCTCCTGGGCAGTGGTGACAACACCAAGGTCCACTGCCTCCTAGGGTTGCATGCACCAGCGCATGGCTTTCATTCAGACCCCCGCTGGACGTCTGCACTCTGGAGCTTGCTATTTGCTTTTGTGTACTCGTTTCTTTTTACTATTATTATTATTATTATTTATTTATTCCCTTTTGTTTCCCTTGTTTTCTTGTTGTAGTTATTGCTGTTGTTATTGATGTCGTCGTTGTTGGATAGGACAGAGAGAAATGGAGAGAGGAGGGGAAGACAGAGAGGGGAGAGAAAGACAGACACCTGAAGACCTGCTTCACCGCCTGTGAAGTGACTCCCCTGCAGGTGGGGAGCTGGGGGCTCAAACTGGGATCCTTCCGCAGGTCCTTGGGCTTCGTGCCACGTGTGCTTAGCCTGCTGTGCTACCTCCCAACTTCCCTGTGTACTCGTTTTTAAATTTTATTTATTTGTTTGTTTATTTTAATTGCCACCAGGGTTATCACTGGGACTTGGTATTAGCATTACAAATCCACTGCCTCTGGGGGCCTTTTTAAAAAAATTTTGATAGGACAGAGAGAAATTGAGAAGGGAAGGAGAGATCAGGAGAGAGAAAGAGAGATACCTGCAGCCCTGCTTCATTGCTTACGAAACATCCCCCTTCATATGGGGAGTTGGAGCTTGAACCCAGATCCTTACACGTGGTAATATGTGCACTCAGTGGGCTTACTACCACCTGGTTGTCCCTCCATCTTCTGTCTACTTCTAAAACAAATAAACACAGGGGTGGTGATAACCACATAGTTCACCTGGGAGGGCACAAGCCATGCCATGTGCATCAAGACCCAGGTTTAAACCCGAACATCCCATGAGAGTGCCTCAGTACCAAGGGAAACTCCACACTATGCTACTTCACCCTGTCCCTAAATGAAAAAAATCAGCCCAGGAGCAGTGAAGTGATGCCTGTGTGAGACCCCTACTGAATAAATACAAACACACATTAACTCAAAATGAGTCATTCATTTGGACTCTAGTTGATAAGCAGTCTTTGAAGGGCAAGGATTGCATTTGCCTGAAGACCTTCCTGTAGTCTCATTGTCCAAGGAGTCTAAATGTCTTCTGCCATTGATTTGCTGGCCACAGTTCACCCAATTCTTTCTTTTCTTCCCTCTTTCTTTCCCTTCTTTTATTTTTTTATTTTATTGCCACCAAGGCTATTGCTAGGCTTGGTGCCTATACAATGAGTCCACTGTTCTCAACAGCCATTTTTCCTTTTATATCTTTTTTTTTTCACTTTTATTAATAGGATAGAGAGAGGTTGAGAGAGGAGGAGAGGATTAGCAAGGGAAAAAGACAGATACCTGCAGACCTGCTTCACTGCTTGTAAAGTTTCCCCCTTCAGGTGCAGAGAAGGTGCTCGAACCCTGATCCTTGTGCATGGCAATATGTGCACTTAACTGAGTTCACCACAGCCCAGCCCCCTGTGCAATTCTTTCAAAGCCATAAAATTTATGGTCTCCTTGGCTCCTCATAAGAAACTCATGATCAGGGTGAAGAAAGCATGCAAGAGCCCAGCCTCATTGTGCTACATTGTGGGTGCTACCTGCACTACTGGTCACTGTGGAGTTCTTGTCCCCAGAAGCATAACTAATTCCAGACTACCAAAGTGACTGTGTGGTGCAAACAGTAGCCCCCATGCATGAGTGCCTGTTACCTGCCAGACACCGTGGAGATACTTGAGACACAAAGTCAGGTTGGATCTTTGTTGATGGGGGAACTGTCAGCTTGTGTTTAAACAAGAGTTTAGAGGCAGTGTGGCCTCTGGGGTAGGTGTTCTCTGTAACACAAAAGGACCCATGGAGTTTGCTTCTTGCTAAGTCAGTGGCTGACCTACTTTCCCCCTCCTCCTGGGGGTGAGAGGTGCTGCTCCAGGGAGGCTCTGTGCCCTGCATTGACCCCTCCAGGCTGGGTGAATGAGTCAATCAGCAGGGAAGTCTCTGTCACCCTCTGCTATGAGCAATTGTGCTGGCCAGGGAGTCTGGAGGCAGGGAGCCAGCGCTCGGCCTTTGCAGGGACACTGTTTTCAGTGACTGGAGTATGGTCTAGTCAGTAGACACACCTCATGCCCAAGGCCCACTGGCAGGACCCACTAGTGACTCAGGGCCATGAGGTCATGCAGTAGGATAGGTGGGCCCAGGCCTGGGAGAAGCTGGTCAGAGTCTGATGGGATACAGCAACGTGGCATCTAGATGGTCAACATGTGACAATAATCCAGGAGGTAGGCTGGGCAGTGTGGGCCTTTCTGGCCATTTCACACCTGCTAGGATATTCTGAAATCTTATGGTAGCTTCTGGAAGGATAGAAGTCCTTTTCTGCCTGACTGCCATAAAAGGTTGACCAGATGACTGATGATTTTTTCTAGTCTCATCTTGTTTCATAGTTTAAGGATTCTCTCTCTCTCTCTCTCTCTCTCTCTCTCTCCCTCTCTCAGTTATTAAGAGAGAGAAGCTTTATTTATATATTTATTTATTGTCTCCAGGGTTATTGGTGCTGGCAGTATGAACCCACTGCTCCTGGAGGCCATTTTTTCCATTTTATTGGATAGGACAGAGAGAAATTGAGAGATATGGGGGAAAGAGAGACACCTGCAAACCTGCTTCAGGGGCTCAAATCCAGATCCTCACCCTGGCATTTGTGCTTAGTACTATGTGTGCTTAACCAGGTGTGCCACCATGAGGCCCCTGAGAAGCTTTCTTTATAGAATCAGAATCCCAAAACACAAATTAACCAGTGACCATATTTCTGCAGTGCAATGAAAATCTTCCAATGGTTTGAGAGACAGAAGGGCAAACAGCTGACCATCAATGCTAGTTGCTCTTGTGACCTCAAAGCATCTTCCCTCCCCCTGCAAAAACAATTCCTGCTTCCCCATTTCTGGAGGATGAAATAGAACAGCTCTCCTGCCCAGCCTGGCAAATGACAGCTGGACAACTCACGCTCACTCAGTGACAACCTCAGTAGTGTATGGCAGTCCCACAACTGTGTTTACAATGCCCTGGCCACCACCACATGTGACTACTTCCATACAGGTGTAAATTCATCGAAATTCAGCATAATTGAACAGTATAGCATTAACGGCAAGGCAGTGGCTCAGCGGGGTCCAAGTGGTACATGCTTTGCATGTATAGAACCCTGAGTTTGATGCCTGACATCACAGTCCCCAAGCAGTGCTCTGGTTTCCCTCTATCAGTTAACACATCCTTCCCTCCACCCATAGAAAGTCTGATCCCTTTGTATCAGTCACATTTCAAGTGCCCATGGGTACGGAGAGGTAGTAGCCAGCCACAGCACAGCAGACAGGAAGTTTCTGTAGATGCCTAGACCTTGATGTAGTAATGGGCAGCCTTGGTCCAGATGACAGTTCCACAGTCCAGATCACAGTCCCACAGTCAAGAGGTCATATAGTTCCCAATGCAGGACCAGCACTCTACTTTGGAGTTTCTTCATGGGGACGAAGGCCTTGGAAACCAGGGGGGTGTTTAAGAAGCTTCCAGGTGACTCTGGCACTGCACATACTGAGCAGAATAGGCTCTATAGCATTGAGCCTTCTAGGGGCCAGGCAGCTCTCCAGGCCATTTTAACTGATGCAGGGTCCCCAGTGGGGCTTTGTTCTCACATAGCCATCCATCCTCACGTCAGCGGTCTGGTGGCTCCCAAGGTCCATTTTCCATCCTCATTCTCTCCAGGTGGTGGTTTGCAACCTTCTGTGCACCCAGCACAAGGGAAGCAGTTGTTTCAATGTGAAAACCAGTGGCTCAGAAACACAATATCCATCAGAGAATTCATGTGTGAGCCCAGTCCTCCAAAAACATGCTCACTCTTCCAGAATGTTTTCATGGAAATGACTTTCCAACAGAGAGAGAGCAAGCAGCCAGGGAGCCAAGAACTCGTTTCTTGAAAATGAATCATGGAGTGTGGGCTGGAGCCAGACCCTCAGTCTCGACAAAACTCATGCCTCTTGCTATCCATTCAGGGTTTCTAAAGTCTGTTGTGGATTCATGTACTGGAAAATTCATCAGTGTGACTCAAGGAGGGTTTGATGGCTGCTTCCTCCAGTCTAGGACTGCCCTGCCCTTCCCCCCAAGCTAGCTGCCAGAGCCCAGGACCCGTGCTCAAGTCCCTGGATCCACAACAGACCCTATCCAAAGCAGCCTCTTCTACCAGACCATTTGCTGCTCCAGATGATGCCAGGGTGCCCAGGTCCATCCAGTCATCAGAGCCAGGGTCACACCAGGCACCAGATAAACAGGGGACAGGGCACAAGTCTGACACTGAGGACTCCATCACAGCCTACCACAGTGCTGAGAAGTGAATGCACTGTGGGTGTACACAGAGAAGACACACACTAATGGGGGGAGGATGGTGTAGAACAGAGAGAAGAGACGGATTAAGAGGAAGAGGGAAAAGAGAAGGAAGGGAGGAAAGAGAGAAACAGAGACAAAGAGAGACAGAGACCAAGAGGAGGAGACAGGGTGAGAAAAAAGAGATCTTAAAATAAAACAAAAAGTGGCCCAGGAGGTAGCACAGTGACTACAATGCTGTTCTTAGTAACTTGAGGTCCAGAACTTAATTCCCAGCATCACATATGGCAGAGTAATCCTCTGGCTCTTTTATAATAATAACAATAATAATAAACTGGAAAGGAAGAAAGGGAGGAGGAAAGGAAGGAAAGAGAGGAGAGAGGAAGGAAGAAAAGAAAAGAGGAGAAAATAAAAGAAAAGAAAAGGAATGAAAAACAAGAAATGGGGTCAGGGACAGTGGTGTGCCCCATTGAGCACACACATTACAGTGTACAAGGATCCAGATTCAATGGTGAAGCAGGGCTGCAGGTGTCTTTCTTCCTCTCATTCTTTCTCTCCCTCTCCCCTCACAGTTTCTCTCAGTCCTACAAAATAAAATAGAAAGAAAAAAATGGTCACCAAGCACTAGAGATAACCCTGGTGGCAATAAAATAAATTAATAAAACAGGGAGAAAGCAAGTAGGGAGGAGGGAGAGAGAAAGTGGAAGGGAAGAATTGGGGGGGGGGGATAAGAGACTTTCCAAAGAGGCCCATCTGTGCCAAATGAATCACTAGAAACACTAGAGTTAGCAGTCACATAGGTGGTGACGAGGTTCCAGGGCTGCATGCACATCCATATTTCAAGGAAGGAGAGGACAGGGAAGGCAGGCCCTGTCTGATGTCATGGTGTGATTTTAATTCCCTGGCTGCTGGCATTATGAATTAAAAGTACAATCCAGCCTCCTTTAGGCCTGGAACACAGAAGCCCAAGAGGAACCCCAAAGAATCAGGCATCAAGCCAAGCAGAGCACCCCATGGCTGAGCTCATGACTCCATCCTGCTGCTGGGAGCCCAGACACCTTCTAGGATTTGCTTTTCATTGTTTCTTCCCCTTGTGCCCTGCCATACCTGGTATGTTTCACAATGGGTAGAGTCACACTGCTTTAGAGCAGTCTCTCATCTCCAGAGAAAAGGCTGGCTTAGAGGCAGGAATGATTTCTACTGGGGGCCTCCCTATGTATTTGGGGTGCATCCCTGGAATCTTCTGACTACAACCCAGCACCACCACCACCACTCCTAGATGCAAAAGCATTTCCAGACATTGTCACATGTCCCATGGCATCAAGTGACTGCAGTTAACAACTGACACCCATAGATTTGGGGTGGGAGGTCCTTGGTTGACCATTCTGGAAGGCCAAGCCACTGCAACTCTGTGCACAGCTATATCCACCCACACATCTTGTCCCAGAAAGTGACATCACTCTCACAGGTAGGACAGCACTCACAGCTCTTAGAGGTCAGACTGGCTTTTAGAAATGCCCAGCTCCTCTTACAATCTTATAGCCCATGACTAATCATATATACAAACTGGTTTAGGAATAAATAAATAATGAAGATGGAGAAACCATCATTCTGAGATCTTACCAGCACAAGCAAGGGCGAGTTTGCCTACCTGAGCCCAGGCACTCCCTTCTGGAGATGCCCCATGAGTTTGTTCACTCACAAAGCTACAAGTGGCTTCCCTGGGTGACATTGTCCCAAACAGACATGACTTGAACTTGCCCAGCTGCCCCTGCCCTTGGTCATATGCCCTGGTGCAGAGAGATGGCCTGATCTTGGAAGAGATGTCACATCTAGAAGGGGTAGGATCCTGATCCTTGGAGGGGCTCCTTCTCCTCATCTGGGGTGGGGGTGGAGGTGCAATTCTGGGAGGGACTCCACCCCATCAGCTTCTCCTCAGGCCCCCTTAAAACTGGAGCTGTGGTGCCGGGTGGTGGCACACCTGGTTGATCGCACATGCTACAGTGCACAAGGATCTAGGTTCAAACCCCCGGTCCCCACCTGCAAGGGGAAAGCTTCACAAGTGGTGAAGCAGGGCTGCAGGTGTCTCTCTGTCTCTCTCCCTTTCTGTCACCCCCCTCCCTCTCCATTTCTGGCTGTCTCTATATAATAAACAAAGATTTTAAAAAATGCTAAAAAAAAAACAACAACTGGAGCTACAGTTAGTTCTATTCCTGGAGAGCAAGGTCAATCTGGCAGTGAGTGAGGAGGGACAGGTCTTAACAGGAAAAGCTCAATTAAGGAATGCCCCAGGGTCAATCCCATTGGTGAGAAAGGTCATCCCAACCCCAGTGCACCATCAGGAAAGCTTTCAGACAAGTGGCATATCAGAAGCCAGCACTCCTTGTGCATGACAGGGGACAGAGCTTCCCACATTAGTCTTAGAGTCTGCCAGGCCTGTCCCTACAGCTGTATTGACCTGCCTGAAAGAGACAAGCTGATCTGAGAGACCCCACCATTGCCACCACCACCAAGGAGTCTACCCTCTGGAGGTGGGCTGCTCCCTTTATAGCCCCATCCATTGGTTCTATAGTGCCAAGTCTCTCATGTAAGTCAACAGAGAAGGTTCTAGAAATGCACTTGCTGGACTGCCTCACTGGTATCACTGTGTGGCGACACTATTGAGGTAGACAGCAGCCCAGAGCTTGCTTTGAGGGTTGGGTTCATTGACTCTGTGTGCAGGCTGAGCCTGGAAAGTTGGGCAGATGTCTGATGGGGCAGGACACGAGGGGCTTCAGGGGTCAGAGTCAAGACCCCAGGATACCCTGACTGGATGTGACCCTGGGAAGATGAAGCTGGGACTCCAGCAGCTACAGAGAAGGGACAGGCCAGCCTGCAGTTCCCAGAAAGCCACCTGCTGGGCTAGCGTTGTGGGTCTTTCTTCCCAGGCACATGCTCTCTGGGTTGGAGAGAACTCGACTGGAGCCAACCTGGACTGCTGCTTACTCAGTGACGTGGAAGAGAGACCAGGAACTCATGGTGGAGTGGGAACACAATGCAATGCGTTTATTGATCAGAGACAATGCCTTTATATATATATATATATATATCTTTAACTGGAAGTGGCAAGTGGGAAAAGGAAATGGCTAGGAGAGGGGATGGAGAAAAGAGTGTGAAGGTAGAAAGCTTCCATAGCAGCTGTTGCGAAGGTCCTAACCAGTGGGATTAACCAATACCCTGCAGGCAGGGCAGGTCTCAGGCAAAACAATGATTATGTAAATAGACCATAGCATCAGCGATGGAACAGAGCAGGGGGGCTGCCCAACAGCCACCAAATCTACTTATCCTCAGCACCTCCTTTTGTCCACCTGAGTCCCCAACACACAGGACCCAGAGCCTCTTGTCAGGGTCCCCTGAATAGCTGGGCATGGCACAAAGACACAGCTGACACACTGGACGCTGACATTTGACTGACCGGGCCAACAGGAAGAGGCTCACATCCCTCTCCATAGGTCTCCTTGACCAGGCCTCACCTTGGTGCAGGGACCATTACAGGAGGGACACAGCCATTAAAGTCTACTCTAGGAAGAAAAAGAAAACAAGAAACTGGGCTTGTAAGCCATCTGGCCTGTCGAGAGCCCCTACTGTAAATGAGGGGTGCAGGGCTCGGCTCCCACATGGCACTCACGCGGCCTCCATGTCCACTCTGTCACCAGGACCAGACAGGGGAGGCATGTCCCTGTCCAGAGGAAGCTTAGGGAAGGAGCCCTCAGGACAAGCACATGCTGGTGGAGTAGAGGAAATGGAAAGCATCAAATCCCTTCTCTGGCAGGAGAGCTGAGACAAGGCTGCGGGGCACGGGGAGCAGATGGTCTGTGCATCAGGCCAGGGGCCAGTAGAGCAGCCGAGGAAATCCACAAGAGCGGCCCGCAGGAAGCTCATCAAAGCCACGGGCTCTCTCTCTGAACGTGGACAGGAAACAGCTCCAGCTGTTCAAGGGGAGCTGTGCTGGCAGATGTACAACTCAACCTTACCCTGGGGGGACCCCGTCTGGGACCACTAGTGACCTGGGACAAGGGGCGGAAAGTCTGCTCTCTCTCTCATCCCTCACGTCTAGTGGCAGAGCTAGGGTGACCTGTAGGGGTGGGCACCGGGAACTAGACAGTTGGCAGCAATAAGACCCAGATGAGAAGGTCAGGGAAGCTGGCAGGAGGGAAGAAGTTGGGGAGTTCACACTCAGGTAGACCAGGAGTCCTGATCCTAACATCTGGGAGACTTGGTCTGCCAGCAGGTGTGCTGAGGGTGCAGGAGTGGGAGGCTCAGTGCCACCTCCAGGGCTGGACTCTTTCCATTGCCTTGCTGCCATACTCACCCCAGGAAGCCCCAAGAATCACTCTGCACACCAATGTCCTCAGGAGAGAAATGGAGCCTTTCTGTGGGTTGTCAAAGGAGACCAGACCTGACCAGAGAAATGACTCACCAGGTGGAGTGTAAGGCTTGCACACCTGAGGCCCCAGGCTCCATTCCTACCATGTATACAGAATCAGGCAAGTGGTGCTTTGGTTTCTCCTACTCTCATTCTCTCTCTGATAAAAATAATTGCAAAAAGGGGGAAGAGGAAAAGGAGGAGGAGAAAAAGTATTAGTAATTCAGAACATTTCCAAGAACTACTCCTCCAGTGACTGAGTTTCCCTCCCATCTTTCCTATCCAGTTATTGGCTTAAAAACAGACCCCCCTCACTAGAGCCAGGTAGGGTAGGGTTAGGTCCTCTGCAGTCCCTTTTGGGGACCCAGTGTGCTGGACCAGTCATTTCCTCTGTCCCCTCTCCATTCTCATCTCAGCTCCTTATGCAGGAGAAGGCAGGAACAAACAAGGAGGGATGACAAATGCTCACAGTGGCCCTTTCATAAAAGAGAGCAGAGTTAGTGGCCCTATTCTTCCCTTTCTTTGCCCTGGAACAATTTCTGGAACCCAGACAAGCCTTCACAGAGTCTATCTCTTGAGACACTCACCACACACCCTGTCTTTGTGTATGCCCTGTGGGATCGCAACTCAAGAAAGTGATGAGCTATGACAGCCATTTGTCATAAAAAAGCAAAAGGATAGCTTGAGAATCACAGCCTTCAAAAATAGAAATGAGGATGGGCTGTCAACAGTATCTTCTAAAACAGCCTCCTTGAAGAAGCATGGACTCTGAGAAATGGGAGGAAAACTTGTCTGAATGACACCTTGAAGGATAAAAAGCTCTGAGCCCAGAAAGTTTTACTGGAGGTCTTTCAAATGTTCAAGAATGTCCTTAGCATTCTACTGCTCTAGAATTCTTAATTTTCAGGTTCCGAATCACAGCTGGGATCCAAATGTTTTCATTCATTTTATGGAACTTTCTCTGTGACAATAGAAAATAAAAATGAGTGCTTCCACAACTTGGACATTGTTGAGAAAGCATTTCATTCATCGCATGATGTGAGTAAAATTACTACTACCCACTTAAGGTAAGGAAAACTGAGGGCCAGACAGAAGACTGAGTTGCACAGCTGGGGAGCAGCATTCAAACCTCTAGAGCATGGGCAAGAAATGTGTCTTTGGGGGGTCAGGCAGTAGTGCAGTGAGTTAAGCGCACGTGGTGTCAAAGGCAAGGACCAGCATAAGGATCCTGATTCAAGCCCCCGGCTCCCCACCTGCAGGGGATTCACTTCACATGCAGTGAAGCAGGTCTGCAGGTGTCGGTCTATCTTTCTCTCCCCCTCTCTGTCTTCCCCTTCTCTCTCCATTTCTCTCTGCCCTATCTAACAATGACATCAATAACGACAATAGTTACAACAACAATAAAAACAAGGGCAACAAAAGGGAAAATAAATAAATGAAAAAAAAAAAAGAAATGTGTCTTTAATTTCTACCAGGCACAACCTCACAGAAATAATTTCACTTAGGAATTTAAATGAAAAGTTCCAGATAAAGGGGGCAGGAAATCAAAGGAGTAGCTTGCTAATAATGACACGGCTTGTCCAGGGATGTGAGAAGATTTGTTAAACACTTGACTTCCTTTAGTTTCCAATAATTTGGGGTTGATCAGGCTGAGGAGATAGCATAGTGGTTATTCAAAAAGTCTTTTATGCCTGAGGCTCCCAGGTCCCAAGTTCAATCCCCAGTACCACCATAAAACAGAGATGAGCAGTACTCTGATAATCATCATCATCACCATCTCAAGCTTTGGGAATGGCTGTGAGTGCAATTTCTCTTCCTTCTGCTGCATTTTTGTGAGTTGTGAATGTGCAGTCACACGCCACTCATCTTTATGGGCACACCCCTCACAGGAACACTCCGGGTCAGGGCATACTCTTGGCCACTGTGAAAAGCAGTGCTGCATTGTTTTCCAGAAACATGGAACCACTTTATATTCCAAAGAGCAACTATGAGTATTGTCCTATTTTTCATCCTTACCAAAATTGACATTATTATAACCATCAAGGTTTGTTAATGTGTGGAAGTGTCTGACATTGTGGGCTCAGTTTGCAATAATAATGTTATAATCAAATTTGTTAATAATGCCTTCTTACACATTTTTAAATATTTTATTTATTTATTTTAGATAGAGAAATTGAGAGGGGAGGGGGAGATAGAGAAGGAGAGAGAGAAACACCTGAAGTACTGCTTTACCACTCATGAAACTCTCCCCAACCCATTACAGGTGGAGACCAGAGGCTTGAACCTGGGTCCTAAGAATGGTATCATGTGGGCTTGCCAACACCCAAGCTCTAAGAGTTTTTTTAAAGCAGTATGAATGTCAAACTCAAGGTCTTTATGCACACTGCCCCTGCATCACTCACCTCTGAGGCCAATATTTTATTTATTTTCTATTATGAAGAAATGAGAAAGAGAGAACATCCAAAGCAGTGCTCCACCTTCCACAAAATTCTTCTTGTTTTGTCTGTGTTGTTCTCATGTGATGCAAGGGGTCCAACACAGAGCCTCATGTATATAAGACTTTCCTGTTGAGCCAACTGTCCATGAGGAATTTTTCAAATAGTGAGTCTTTCATAGAAGGGTTAATTGACTTCCTCATCTGAGTTTGAGAGTGACTTCAGCCTCACATGGATTTTCACTTATTCAGTGAAAGTGGAAGGATTCTGCTGTTTTGCAAAACAGCTTGGGAAGCCTTCCATCTTGGTCTGTGACTTGGATAGGGGTGGCATGGCATTGGGCTAGGAATTTCCTTGGGAATGTGAAAGAATGTAGAAAAGCATGGAGTCAATAAGTATAAAAATAAAATGGAAAATAAATAGCAGGCTATTATACTGTTTTTCGTTAGAAGGTTACAAACATGGCTTCTGGGTTTAGAGGCTTTTTCCCCCACTCTGAATTGTTTCCTAAGCAGAAGTCCTGGATTGAAATGCAACAAATAAAATTTATCTTTCCTTTTAAGACACCTGCTACCTTTGTCTGGTCTGTGAAATTGTAACTTTTTATTATATTCTTTTTTATTTCATTATTGGGGAATTAATGTTTTACATTCAACAGTAAATACAATAGTTTGTACATGCATAAAATTTCCCAGTTTTCCATATAACAATACAACCCCCACTAGGTCCTCTGTCATCCTTTTTGAACCTGTATTCTACTCCCACCCACCCACCGCAGAGTCTTTTACTTTGGTGCAATACGCCAATTCGAGTTCAGGTGTTTTCTTTTCTGATCTTGTTTTTCAACTTCTGCCTGAGAGTGAGATCATCCCATATTCATCCTTCTGTTTCTGACTTATTTCGCTTAGCATGAATTTTTCATGGTCCGTCCAAGATCAGCTGGAAATGATGAAGTCACCATTTTTAATAGCTGAGTAGTATTCCATTGTGTATATATACCACAACTTGCTCAGCCACTCATCTGTTGTTGGACACCTGGGTTGCTTCCAGGTTTTGGCTATTACAAATTGTGCTGCTAAGAACATATGTGTTCACAGATCTTTTTGGATGGGTGTGTTTATATTATATTCTAAGAGTATTGCAAGCTTACCTTTCAATTCAGCTCTTTAATCAACTTGCAATTAGGTTTTTTTTGAATTTTTTTCTTATATTTATTTAATTTCCCTTTTGCTGCCCTTGTTGTTTATCATCGTTGTGGTTATTGCTGTAATTGTTGTTGGATAGGACAGAGAGAAATGGAGAGAGGAGGGGAAGACAGAGAGCGGGAGAGAAAGACAGACACCTGCAGACCTGCTTCACCGCCTGTGAAGCGACTCCCCTGCAGGTGGGGAGCCAGGGACTCGAACCGGGATCCTTATGCTGGTCCTTGCACTTTGAGTCCACCTTGGGGCTGGACTCAAACCTACTACAGACATTATAACATACATAGTACACTTCAGAAAATTCAAAGTCAATCGATATATTCACCTAACTCCAAAAATAAAGGAAGGTTTAAAACACTGCCACTAAAGTCACTTCTTCCTGATTTTCTATTATTTCTTCTGTGATTTGATTATTTTTCACAGTCAGGTCTGATTACATGAGCCACATATGTCCCACTTGCACTGATCACAACCTCTCCCTTTGGCTCCTTCCCATCTGAGATCATATTCTTCTCCCTGACGTACAGCCTCTACAATTTCCTCTATGCTATATATGGTGGGAAACATCTGTTTGTGTCTAAAAAGGTTTTCAGGACCAGGGAGATAGCTCAGCGGTAAAGTGCACACTTTGAATGCATGAAACCCTGGGTTCAATCCTCAGCACTTCACAAAATGACAAAAAATGTTCTGATTCCTGTCTATACATCTACATCTATCTATATCTACATCTACATCTACATCTACACCTACACTTACACCTACATCTTCATCTACATCTTCATCTACATCTACATCTTCATCTACATCTTCATCTTCATCTACATCTACATCTTCATCTACATCTACATCTTCATCTACATCTACATCTTCATCTACATCTTCATCTACATCTACATCTACATCTACACCTACACTTACACCTACATCTACATCTACATCTTCATCTACATCTATCTATATCTACATATACATCTATATCTACATCTACATCTACATCTATCTATATCTATAGCTAGTTTATAAAAGTGTTGATAAAGGTGACTCAGTGTCAAAAAAAATCAATTTCATTTTCCCCCTTATTCTTGAAAGATACATCCAAGGTTCTACACATTTAGGGAAGATAGTGATTGGTGGTTTTGGTTTTGCTTTGTGTTGTGTTTTTTTTTTTTTTGTGGGGGGGGATTGTTTGTTGTTTTGTTTTGTTGTCTTGTCTTGGTACTTTTCAAGAAAGTAATGATTCTACTCTTCTGTGGCTTCCACTGGTGATATTGGCAAGACAGCTGTTAATCTGTCCTTCTATGTGCTGGGATAGCCTGAGGGTACTTCTTCCCGAGCTAGTGCTCTCTGGGTTGGAGAGAACTCAACTGGAGCCGATCTAGGCTGCTGCGTGGGAGAGGGATCAGGAACTCGTGCTGCACTGACTTCGCAGGAGATACACTCTGGAACTCTCGGAGCCGGAAAGCAATTTCCAAGTGTCTTTAATCAGAAGAGCAGCTGTTTTTATACTCTCCAAGTAGGGTGGAAACAGGATGTGATATAGAGAGGGTGGAGCGAAAAGTGACTGGTGGAAGATCAGGGTGTGACAAGGAGAGGATCAGGGTGTGACAAGGAGAGGGGGTGGAGCAGGTGAGAATTCTACCACTAAACCACCAATGCCCTGGAGGGAGTGTGGTGCTTTATATAAACGTAAAAGTGATTTATGTAAATAGACCAAAGCTTTGAATGGGGTTAAATCTATCCCTATATAGGCATATGGTTAAGCAGAAGCCAGGGGGAGCTGGCATACTATCCAACATCTATGGGAAGTTCATGTTCAAATCCATGAGTGTCTGGAGATTTATCTGTGAAGAGGACAGCAGTGCAGGTCAAGAAACAGAAGAATGGACTTTCTCTTTGGCATTTTAAAGGTCTCCTTTGGGGGCAAGGTGTTGGCATACCCAGGAGAGTGCACACATTACCATACATAAAGACCTGGTTTCAAATTCCTGTGGGAGGGGGATGTCATAAGCAGTGGAACAGTGCTGCAGGTTTCTCTCCTCTCTGTTTCTCTCTCACCCTCTCTATCCTTCTTTGCCTCTTATCCTCTATCACAAAAGAAAAAGGAGAGGCTGAGTGGTGGCACACCTAGTAAAAGGTGTACACGTTACCATGTGCAAGGACCTGGAGGGGAGGTTAAACCCCCTGCCCCCACTTGCATGGGGGAAGTTGCATGAGCTGTGAAGCAGTGCTGCAGGTGTCTGCCCCTTTTCTCCTTCTCTATCTCCCCTTCCACTCTCAATTTTAGAATTGAGAACCCTCTGTCTTTATAAAAAATAAATTAATAACTCCAGGAACTGTGGAGTTATCATGCTGGTAAGTCCCAGTGATAACCCTGCTGGCAAAAAATTAAATAAATAAATAGTTTTTTTGAGGTTCTGCATTCTCACTTATGTTTATTAGTCTGAATTTTCTAGGCTTGATGAATAAGAAGGTCAGTGTAATTATTTATGTTTATTATTTCTCACAAAATAGTTTTTCTCCCTAAGGAGATGTGAGTTAAGCCTTCTCTATTTCATAATTCTTCTAAAATAATTTTTATTATTGTTTTATCTATTTGTTTTATCAAAGCACTGCTCAGTTCTGGCATATGGTGGTGCTGGGCATTGAACCAGGGACCTATGATACCTCAGGCATGAAAGGATTTTTGCACAATCATCATGCTGTCTTGCCAAGCCTACTTCATAATTCTTAATATTTTAAAAATTATTTATGATAGAGAGAGAGGGAGGACAGAATAATAATCAGAGCATCACTCTGATACATGTGATATTGGGGATTGAACATAGGACATCATGCTTACAAAGTCCTGCTATCTGGCTACTAAGCAATTTCACAGGCTGCTTATTATCTGTCTCTCATGTCTTCTGTTAATTTTATTCTATCTCTCTCTGTATCTATCTATCTATCTACATATCTATCTCTACTTCTCTCTCTCTCTCTTCGCCTCCAGGGCTATCACTGGGGCTCAGTGCTGGCACTATGAATCCACTGCTCCTGGCAACCATTTTTCCATTTTATTGGATAGGATGGAGAGAAATTGAGAGAAGAGGGGAAGATAGAGAGGGAAAAAGATAGACACCTGCAGACCTGTTTCATCACTTGTGAAATGACCCCAGCAGGTGGGAAGCTGGGGGTTTGAACCTGGATCCATGCAAGGCTCCTTGCACTTTGTATTATGTGCACTTAACCTGGTGTACCACCGCCCAGACTCCCTATTAATTATTCTCTGTAATACATTCAGGGTAATTTCTCCAGTTCTTTCCACCAATTTACTGATTCTCTCTGTGACCATCCATCTCTTTGGCTCACTGAGTATATTGCACAAATGCTCCTGGAGACCCACAATGGAGGGGGAGCAAAGGGAGCCAGGATGGAGCCAAGAGGCAATGAGTTCAGACAACCAGACAGAACTGCTTTCCCACTGAAAGTTCTCTTTTTCTCTGTCCATCTCCCTTGCCCTCTCTTTCTCTTTCTCACTCTTTCCTTCTACCTCCTCTCCTTCATTTGTTCATTCATCTCTCTGTCCCTGGAGTCCCCCGATGACTTGATATATTTAAACCCTGTTCAGACTGGGAACAAGGAATGTCTCTTGAAGAGATAGCCTCGCTCTCCCCTTCCCAGGACACCCATTTACTTCTGACAGGGGAGCCCACTGCCTCCTTGACTTCATGCTCACATTCCCATGGGGAGGACACCTCATCCCTGTCACCTTCTTCTCGTTGGTCCTTTCCCTCCGACAGAAGCTTCCTCTTGATGGCTATCACAATAGCCTTTTGTGCTCCTGAGACTCCGGGGTAGCTGGTGATGGCTGTGGCCTTCATCTCTCATGACTGTGCTCTGGGCAAGGAGCCACTCATCCCAGCCACCTTCAACCATCTCACAGGCAGATAAAAGACCTGGGAGGAAGTGATGGTGCTACAACAACATGGAGGAGTCAGAGCACAATCACAGGTAGGAGGCGATGAGCAGGGCTGTGAGGCTGAACTATGCCCCAGCCCCAGGAGTCACTCCTGAGGTCACCATAACCAGGCAAGAATAAGGGATAAAGGGATCCTGAGTCCTCCAGGGGGGCTGCTTCACTGGGACACAGTGATGGTTCCCCCACAGCAATGAGGACTATTGGTTCAGTTCAGTCCCTCCTGCTGGTGGCTTCCTTCTTTAAGCAGAAAAAGGACAGGCAGGATGGAGGCGCTCATTCCACAGGGCCCTGCTTGTGAGGGGCCTGTGACTCAGAGGACCTACCCTGCCACACATGTCCCAGCAGCCCAGCCTAAGCGAGCACACCAGAGCTGGATGTGGGACTGCTCAAATTCTGTGTCATGGACAGGGTCACCCCTGAGTAACTAGCCTTCCCAGCCTCTCACAGGCTTTACCTCCCTCCCCCCAAGGTGGAAGCCAGGGGACCTCGAAGGAGCAGACGATGCCTCAGCAGTTAGTTCCAGAAATTCCACTGTGGGTCTAGATGTGACTCATGCCTGGGGTTTGGAAAAAGTTGCAGAATCAAAGCCTTCCGAGGTTTGGGGCCCCTCAGGGGTGGGAGAAGGGGGCTTTCTTTGGGCTGGGGGTGCAGGCTGCCGTGCTGTGGACAGACCTGAGTCAGCAGCCAGCTAGCCCAGAAATCTGCTGTGACCCCTCAGTCCACTTCTGGGCCTTTGACTTCTAGTTTTGCCAAATCTTAAGGAATCAAACTGGGGCCAGGCAGTGGTGCACCTGGTTAAGCGCTCATGTTACGGTGCACAAGGACAAAGGTTCAAGCCCCTGGTCCCCGCCTGCAGGGGGAAAGCTTCACCAGTGGTGAGCAGGGCTGCAGGGGTCTTTCTGTCTCTCTCCCTCTCTATCTTCCTCCTCCCCTCTCAATTTCTCTGTCTTTAGCTAGTAAATAAATAAATAAATAAATAAATTTTTTTTAAAAAAGGACTCAAATAAGGACTTGGGTGTCCCTAAAACTTCAGAATGAAGTTGTTCTCTGAGCAAGCCCAAGGCAAACATTGTGAACCATTCAAGATATAGGTAAAGGACTTCTTCACCCCCTCCCTAGTCATCAGCAGTCTCTTGACATTTTCACTAGGGATACATGGTCCTCAAGACACAAAAGACCAGAATTTAGCACTACAATCAGAGAAAATGAAGCCCCAACAGGAAAAGGATGCCCCCACATAACCCTCATGACCCAACAGCACAAGTCACATGATATGTATCTATTCTAGAAATTTTCTAGAGACTGGGTGGTGGCATACCCAGTTGAGTGCACACTAGTTGCCATAACCAAAGACCCAGGTTCATGCCCCCAGTCCCCACTTGCAGAGGGGAAGTTTCACCAACAGTGAAACAGTGCTGTGAGTGTCTCCCTTTTCCTCCCCTCTCTATCTCCTCCTTCCTACTCAATTTCTCTCTGTCTTTAGCCAATAAAAACAAATAAATAGGTGGGAAAGAGAAAGTTCCTGTGTTAGGTTTGTACTTTATTTTATGACCAAGCATATGATTTTTCCCAAGAGCAGAACTCCTCCTCCCTGTCTGCCCTTGCCTCTCTCCCTGGGTGAGACTTCATATCATGCTCTTGATGTGGTCAGGTTATGTCCTTCAGGAATATTTTTTTCTAGCAACAGCCAGGCCTAAGCTAGGGAGACAACATAATGATTCTGCAAAAGAATTTCCTGCCTGAGCCTCCAAGATCCCAGAATCAATCCCCAGGACCACCATAAGCCAGAGTTGAGCAGTGCTCTGGTGCTTCTCTTTGTCTTTCTCTCTGTGTCTTATTAAAATAAAATCAATAAAATATATCCCCCCAAAAAAGGAAGAGAGAAAGAGAGGAAGGAAGGAAGGAAAGAAGGAAGGAAGGAGGAAAGGAAGGAAGGAAAAAAGGAAAGGGGAGTTGGGTGGTAGCTCAGCGGATTCAGTGCAGGTGGCGCAAAGCACAAGGATCGGCATAAGGATCCTGGTTCCAGCCCCAGCTCCCCACCTGCAGGGGAGTCACTTCACAAGTGACCTGGTGAAGCAGGTCTGCAGGTGTCTATCTTTCTCTCACCCTCAGTCTTCCCCTCCTCTCTCAACATCTCTCTGTCCTATCCAACAACAACAATAAAACAAGGGCAACAAAAAGGGAATTAATTAATTAATTAAGAAAAGAGAAAAAAGGAAGGAAGGAAGGAAGGAAGGAAGGAAGGAAGGAAAGGAGGGGGGAAATGTGGGTCTTTCTGTTGTGTTGCACAAAGACTCTAGCTCTAGGGTCTGGGTTTAATGTCCCAGCAGGAGATGAAGGCTGACTGATGACATCACACATGGCAGAGAACTCTTGACACCAACCCCAGTTCTACTCCTTGGGCAGCCAGCATCCCCTGCACGTGGTGAGAAACCAGCCAGAAAAGGAGGCTGGAGTGTTTTCTGCAAGGAATAAGGAGTCTTGGAGCGCTAAGCTACTCTGGCCAGATGGACCTGACATGGTCCTGGCTCTCGAGAGCTGGTGTCCTGTGTCCCAGAAGTGGGAGTGCACCCTTCCTGTCCCTCTGGTCACAGGCTAGGAGTGCTAAGAAGCAAACAGCCCCCTCTGCCCCTGGAACTTCAACAGGACATGCTATTCAACCATGCTGCTACTTCCTGACAATGGTGACACCCTGTGGTGCCTCCTGCCCACACTGGTGGAACAAGGTTGAAACCTGCCTTTCTGTCAGTACCTCTGCTGAGAAGCCAGATATCCTACGCCATCTGTACTAGTTATGCTGGGGAGGGGGGGGGCACATGGTCATACATCAGCACAAAGGCAGGAGGGCCAACTCCCCCAAGATTAGGGGATGGGCAAGGAGGGGGATTGGCTGTTCCCTAGCCCCCAAAGGCAGATCACAATGGGCAGGCTGATGACACCCAGAACCCTGATGGCAAACCACCCTGCACACAGGGTCTCCCCTCCATTCACTTGGGCGGGATGGATGTGAGTGTCTCTGCTGGGGATCCCCTGAGACAGCAGAGGAGAGAGGTGCTGAAGGTGAGGGAGGAAGGAGAGGTGTATCACTCACCAGCCCCCTACACACACTGTGTCCCCCATTACATGTGACAGATTCTCTCCTCCACTTATTCTCTGCCCCTGGGTCTCTCCCTGGAAAGAGGGTGAAGACTACCATCTGCGGTGCAGCCAACTGCTCGGAATCACTGTTTCCTTTACTCTTTAAAACACAACTTGGAGGCTGGGCAGTAATGCATCTGATTGAGCACACACATTACCATGAACAAGGATCCAGGTTCAAGCCTCTGCTCCTCACCTACAGAGAGAAAGCTTCACAAGTGCTGAAGCAGGTCTTTGGGTGTCTTTCTCTCTCCTTCTCTCTTTCCCCCCTCTCAATTTCTCTCTGTCCTATCAAACAAAAGAGAAAGAAATAATTTTTTTTAAAAGAGGATAAAGTGGCTACTGGGAGCAGAAGATCTGTATTGCCAGCACTGAGCCCAAACAATAACCCAGGTGACAATACACACACGCAAATGCACACGCACCTTGTTTTATCTGAAGGCCAAGTGTACCACACTTCAGAGGGAGGCAGTCTGGATGCCAGTGAAAAAGTGAAACAGGCTTGGGGCAGCCTTTTAGCCCACCTTGGCCAAAGCAGGCTTCAGATTACTGCTCTCTGTGTCTCTCTTTACTCTGTCTCTCTCTGCTCTCTGTATTTTTGTCCCTCTGCATCTATCTCCTTCTCTCTGTCTTGTTCTCACTCAGTCCCCTTCCCTTGCATTCTCAATATGTCTCATTCACTGTCTCTCATTCCCTCCTTCTCTCAAGCCCGACAAAAACAGCAAGATGTAACTTGAAGTCTGGGAAGCCAGCTTGTACATCTGAAAAAATGTTTTAGGTGTTTCTGGAAAGAAATACATCCTCTTTCTCATGCAATAGGAAAGAATGGTCCACATCTCAGGGCTCACCCTCTCCCTGGAATAGAGCCTCCAGATCCTCAAATTGCAAGCCAGGGAATCCCAAGGATCTCTATCCCCTTACAGCCCAGAGACCTCCTTGCTCAGGGAGATGGACTCTGGAGACAGCTGGGTAACAATCTGGCTGCTTCTGCTGGAGAAAGATGGTAGCTAGTGACAATCGTACACTCAGCTGGAACCCCCAGCCCTGCCTGCCCTCTTCCAGGTCCTCCTGTCTACTGCATTGCCAGAGCTGCCTGCCTGGAGGGACAGATGGTGGCCGTGACTCAGAGCAGCTGTGCCCTGGGTGCCACTGCAAGCAGGTCAGGCTGCTGCTATCCAATGGGGACTGGCCCTTGCATGGGGGAAATCAAAAGCACATGTGTCCTTATGTGGCGTGGGGCAGGCCATGGCACTGTAGGCTTCCCAGGAGGAGTGTGGCTTTTCCTAACCAGCCATTTCTCATAGCCATGGCCACCACGCAGCTCGGGTGGAGACTAGCTCCAGAGCGCAGCTAGGGAGGCTGTAATCAGGGCAGAGCCAGCGGCATATCTGCTCCCTCCAATAATTTTTTCAAGCATCAAAATGCAAAGCTGGAGAGAATTTCTTCCACTGGGAGTCACAAAGAAGCCCACTACAGCCTTCCAGTCCCCACTGGCAAGAGGAGGAAGAGAAAAAGGGGACAGAAGGTATCTAAAACCAGGCAGAGTCCTCTAAAGTCGGGGCATGTTCTGGCTCTCCCCCCAAAAGAGGAGACTGGGTAAGATGCCCAGTGGTGAAACTTACAAAAAACATATCCCTGAACTTACCCTAGATTACAGACACAGAACTGTAGAACCCAGAGATGCAGACAAGAAAGAAGCTGGTCTCAGGGTGAAGAGACAGCATAATGGTTCTGCGAAGAGACTCTAATGCCTGAAGCTCTGAGATATCCAGGTTCCATCCCCAGCACCCATGTATAAGCCAGAGCTGAGCAGTGCTCTTGGAAAGAAAAAAAAAAAAAAAAGGAGGAGGAGGGGGAGTATAGGAGGAGAAAGTAGAAGAAGAAGAAGGAGGAGAAAATGAGTCAGATGAGGAAACTGAGGCATCCATGAGCAATGTTCAAGGTTCTTATTTCCCTCCCATTTCCTGATGCTTAATCTAGAACTTCCCTTGTAAATTCCAGCCATCTTGGAAGCTGCAGGATAGCCCCCCTGGTACCTGTTTTCCCTTACTTGTTGGAGGTCCTGGTGCACCAGTGGAAGCACTACAACACGGGAGGAAGATTAAGACCTCTAAATGGTCCTCCTCTCTCTCCAGGTCCTGATAAAGCTGGAGTCCAGAGCCCTTTTATCCTCTTCCTCCTATCACTTCTCCACCACTGGGAGTATGGATCAAAATTGTTTTTGGGGTGCAGAAGGTGGGGAGTTCTGACTTCTGTAATTGTTTCTCCATTGGACATGGGATTGGCAGATCAATCCATACTCCCAGCCTGTTCTATCTTTCCCTAGTCCCCCACTCTCTTTCTGTTAGGGCTTAAAAAAAAAAAAAAAGGAAAAGAAAAAGCAGCCAGAAGTGATGAAGTGCCTAGTGACAACAAAAAAGTAAACAAATCTCAGCCATTTAGAAGGGGAAAGAAGGTGGTGGGAAATGTACAGTTTCCTCAAAGCCCCTGAGCCTGGGACTAGCGAGCAAAGAGCCACTCATAGCCATGTTGTTGGTCTACCTGGGCCAATGTAGGAGACCCCACATCCTGGGAGCTTAGGTGATGTCAAAGTCCCCATTTCTAGAGGCTGGAAGTCAAGGATCAGAGTCCAGGAGAATCTAAAATACAACCACCTTCTTACTGTATCCTCAGATGCTGTAAGAAGAGCAAACTCTGGTCTCTTCCTCTTCTATAAGGACACCAATCCCAACTGTGGGGTCCTCTCCCCTAACCCCATCTAAATCTAGTCACCTCCTTAAGGTTCCCCCAAACACCATCACATTGGATGTTTCAAATTCAAGATATGAGATTAGGAGGTGAGGAAAGAACATACCCACTCTATCCAAAATACCATCCTTGGGTCCCAGGCCCCCGGGTGAAAGTGGTGAGGAAGCCTAGCTTGGTGACTGTGGACAAAGTCTAATTACCATGCATCATGCTGCTTCATGTGGATAGGCCCCTGGCATGGTGCCATGGACAGCCCATACAAGCCATGGAAAGCCCCAGTCTGGCAGGAGTAGCTAACATATGGTTATACAAAGAAACTGTCATTGCTGAGGCTCCAAAGTCCCAGGTTCCATCCCCCACATACCCATAAGCCAGAGCTGAGCAATGCTCTGGTTAAAAAAATAACAATAATAAATAAATAAATAAATAACCAGTCTGGCCTACACTGTTCATTGAGGAAGACCAGCATTCAGGGTATTCCCTTTGTTTGTGGGGCCTCGCTTTACAGACAGGTGATCCATTCAATAGTCAAAACTGCAAGGAAGACGTTATGACCAAGAAAAATGGAGACCCACTAATCTCATCTGCTATATTCTTATCTTTAGGTTCCTGATTATTAAACAATTTGTTCTGCTTATTATAACAATGCTTTTCAGCCACCAAATTGCAGATGCTACGATGATGTCAACCTGACTTCCCTGGCCAGATGACCTCACTAACGTGTCCTGGAACCCCACCTCCCCAGAGCCCTGCCACACTAGGGAAAGATAGACAAGCTGGGAGTATGGATCAACCTGCCAAAGCCCATGTCCAGCACAGAAGCAATTACAGAAGCCAGACCTTCCACCTTCCTCACCTCATAATGACCCCGGGTCCTTACTCCCAGAGGGATAAAGAATAGGAAAGCTCCCAATGGAGGGGATGGGAATAGAACTCTGGTGGTGGGAATAATATGGAATTGTACTCTTCTTATCCAACAGACTTGTCAATCACAATTAAATAAAAGGAAGAGGAAGAGAAAGAGGAGGAGTGGGGAGGAGGAAGAGGAGGAGAAGAAGGAGAAGGAGTAGAAGGAAGAGGGGGAGGAGGAGGAAGTGGAGGAGGAGGAAGAGGATAAGAATAAGAAGTAGTTATGGCCTAAGGACTGGAGGCCCACAGCCCTGCAGAGGCTGACTCACCAGCCCAGCACAGACCTGCCCCCCACACCCTCTTAGAGTCTCTGTCTGATTTTCTGCTCCCCTTTTTCAGCAATCAGGAGTGCTATCCTGGGCTTATAGGTGAGCAGAGTTGGGATTCTGAAGCAAGATGTTAGAATCTTCTTGTCCCAGACTTCAGGTAGAGCAGATGTCCTGCTCCGTCCCCTCTGCCACCTCTGCCTACAGGTAAAGAATATGACCATGTGTGTGTTTGTGTCACCCAGCAGGGCCACCTGGAGCTCCATTCAGCACAGCCCCATTGAGGCCTGGGGGGTGACTCTAGACACACTATTTTGAACTCACTGGTTCACTAAGGCTCAGATGCATCAAGTCCAGCAGAGCAACAGAACAGGAGAGGCATGGGCACATAGAGAGAGAGGTGTGTCTCACAGGAGGAAGCTTATGGGGTGGGAGGCAGGTCCACCAAGCATGCCTGTGGGGGTAGGGGGGGTGGGGAGGGGGAAGGGAGGCAGCCTGATTCCCAACCACAGAACAGGAGCACACCTGAGCCTGGGACCCCACAAGGGCCTCAGGGAAGGATGCCAACACAGTGAGTCACCCAGATGGGGATGGGGGTGCTCTCACTGCGCAGAGCTCAGATTTCTGTTTAGAGAGGAGACCCTAGGAGGAGGGCAGGGGCCCCACAGACACAGGCTCTGGGCCAGCTCCTGTGAGTGAGCATCGGAACTGAAGAACATTCTGTTTGTTCTGAGAAACCCCCAGTCTGTGGAACAGTCAGCCACAGATTAGCAGCTGAGGCTGACCGCCAGCCCAGCATCCTGCTGGGCCTGCCTTGGGGAGCAGATAGAGATGGTCACTTTTAAAGGAGACTGTTCAGGCAGATAAAGGGACACCAAGGGACCCAAAAGCAGATTCTCAGGCTGGGGACCCAAGGTTCAGGTTAGCTGCCATCTTTGTGGTTGAACACAAGTAGTGGGGATTTGCCCTTCACTGACCTGAGACCTACAGGGCAGCATCTAGACGCTGGGAGTTAGGTCTGAGAGGGCTTCTGATAGCCCATCTTAGGGGTCCCACCAGGAGCTGATTCCTGTGTCCATCGCCTGAGCTGGCCTCCGCATAGATTAAAAAAGAAAAAAACATTCTCCTGTGGTTAATTCATTCCAGAAGGCACCAGACTGAGTCTTGCTACTGTAAATAGATTTCTTAATTATCCTGGGGTATTTTTTGGCCAAAAGACTAAGGGAAAAAAACCAGGAAAGATTCAGTAAGTGTCTGGGCTCCTGGCTTCACACACACACACACACACACACACACACACACACACACACACACACACACACACACACACCAGGAGTGTGGGAGGGGAGGCTGGAAAGAGCAGCATGTTCCTGCCATGAACAATCATGTCTGATCCATGAGGATGCTGGGCTGAGGAGTGCCGGGATGGGCCGCTGTGAAGACCAAGCTGGAGGAGGCAGCTCTGTGCCATGTGGGAGAAGGCACCAGACACACCCCATGATTATACCCAGCACGTAATTTGTAGAGGTGGCCAAGATCAATGACCATGAAAGAGAGTTTCTTAATGACAGTTCCTGAGAAGGACAGTAGCCTGGGCAGGGCTACAGGGCAGCCAGGGGAGGAGCAGCCTGCACTGTGGGTTCTAGGGCAGGAGGCCCAGTGAGCTTGGCTAGAAAACCCATGGCTCTGGGCTACAGGGTGGCCTTGGGCTGCCCAGCACGAGGTACTGGGTGATTTAGGCCACTGGCTGGGGTGTGAAGTCAGAGAAGCAGGGCTTAGAAATGGGAACATACTTGATAGGCCTAGACCTCAAATAAATTGCTCTCTCCATTGTTTCCGGTCATCTCTATCAGGAACAACAAAATAGACCCCTTTGTGGGCCCCCATAAGACCTTGCCCTCAACCTGGATCAACAATGGTAGAGAATGTGCCATCATGACAACATACTCTATGATACACACCTGAGGAAGATGGGTCGATACTGGGGCAGCATGAAATGTTCCTACTCATGGCCACAGAATGTGAGCTCAGATATAGAGAGATGTAGAGGTCACACAGGCTCCTAAGCTAATTATGGGCCCCAGATCACATCAAATTAATGGGGTTTACAGTAATATTTATACCCCTTTCCCATATTAGGGAGCTACCCTCTTCCCTGATCCAGCTTTCTGGTCTTTTCTCAGCCATGACATCATCTCCCCAGACAATAATTAGGATTCACCTGCATATCAGGTTTCAGGCTCAGGAAAAAAAAAAAACTAGTATAGCTACAGGCCCTTTGAAATATAACTAAAATATGCCTACTAGCTATCTACAAAATGGAGGACCCCCTCCCCCCCAATGCTTCACCTGCACTATTCCAGCCTTTAGGTCCATAATTGTCCAACAGTTTGTTTGGCTTTGTATATTAACTCTCTTTTCAGCCACCAGGTTCCAGATGCTAGCAGGATGCAACCAGACTTCCCTGGACAGACAACCCCACCAATATGCCTTGGAGCTCCGCTACCCCAGAGCCCTTCCCCACTAGGGAAAGAGACAGGCTGGGAATATGGATCAACCTGTCAATGCCCATGTCCAGTGGGGAAGCGATTACAGAAGTCAGACCTTCAACCTTCTGCATCCCACAATGATCTTGGGTCCACACTCCCAGAGTGTTAAAGAGTAGGAAAGCTATCAGGGGAGAGGTTGGTATACAGAGGTCTGGTGGTGGGAACTGTACAAAGTTGTACCCCTCTTATCCTATGGTTTTGTCAATGTCTCCTTTTTATAAATAAAAATTTAAAAAAAAGAAAAAGAAATGGGAACCTGTGATTCATAATAATATCTGATTGCTTATGGATATGTGACTGATTTCTTCAATCATTAAGAACTATGTCTTAGAACCAGTCGTGTCAGAAATTCTTTGCTTTCTCTGTTGTTCCTGTTTCCACCCTTCATGGATGTTTAGCCAATATCAGAGTAAACACAAATCAGAGCAAAGGGCACTGCAGGCTAAAAGAAGCCTTGTCTGATACCCCTGAACTATGCCTATATCTTTGGGCCAGGATTTGAAGAGTAAACATAGAATTTGGTGTAATCACTAGAACTGGAGATAACAGGTCTGATATAGAGTGGTCTACATACTAGGAAAAAGATGATTCAATTATGAATTCTCTTAATATGTTCATGTAGTCCCCTAAGACTTTTGCACTTGATATAGCTGTATGCAGTCATAATAAATAGATGGAGAACAGGAACATCATCATAAGCCCTTTTGTGGGTCTCTTCAGAGCCTTGCCCTCACTATATAATAGCAATGGTAGGGATTGCCCCACTCTCCAAAGGGAGGCTGGGTTATCTTGCCCTGCCACTCAAGGAAGACCATTGTCTAGGGATATGGTGTCAGAGATGGAAATAGGATTAGAAAGCTGGATCAGTAGCTTCCAAATACGAGAAAAGTATATAAATATTGTTAATTATTACATCCATCAATTTGATCTGGGGCCTAAATTCAGCACAAGAGCCTGTGTAACCTTTGCACTCCTATAGGTCTGCGCTTGCATTCTGTGGTCGTGGCTAGGAACATTCTAGGCTGCACTCATTGCAGGACCCATCTTCCTCAAGTGGCAGAGAATGTTGATCCAACCTCCCTTCGGAGAATGGGGCTGTCCCTACCATTGTTGATTCATACCGAGGGCAAGGTCCTGTAGGGGCCCACAAGAGGGTCCACTATCTTGTTCCTGATGGGTGACAAGTAGCAGTGGAGAGAAGGATTTGTTAGAGGTCTAGACCCATCATGTCTGTGTGGGAATCCCAGGATTCCCTGACTAGGGCCCAAGATGATGGGGTGGCCTGGTAGTAACTAAAGAGCTATCGTTAAAATATGCCAGTCTCTTGCCCTTATCCAGCTTTTGTCATCCTTACTTTGACAAGATTAGCCTTAGAGTGATTGAAGGAAGTGAAATAGGAAGTAGGTGAGAAGGGTTTCTAGGTCTGGACCTCCCTTCTATCTCCTCCAAACTGGCCCTGCCTGCCTCCCAGCTCTCCCTAATGCAACCATTATCGAGAACTGTACCCCCGCCCCACACATACATACACACTCTCCCTAGGTCATGACAGACACAGCCACAAATCCCACAGACACTACTTCCTCATGACCTCTCCAGCTGCCCCCTGCACACACACACACACACACACACACACACACACACACACACACACACACACACACATCAACCCTGGGACATAACCACTACCCTGATGCCGAGGGTAATTGCTTCCTTCTTCATCTTCTGAGTTTTACCGTCTAATTACGCAGCCCTAACAATATAGTTTAGTTGTCTCTGCATTTCAGTGTTATATAAATGGAATCATATAGTAAGTATTCTTTTGTCTTTGGGGTTTTTTGATTCCTCTTCAAAATTATGTTTTTAGGTTTGTCCTTGCCGTTTCAATGGGGCTCAGTGGGTATCTAGATGGGGGAATTCTGTTTGGTTATTGTCACTCCCTTGCTTTGCATTCTTTAATTTATTTATTTATTCCCTTTTGTTTCCCTAGTTGTTTTATTGTTGTACTTATTATTGTTGTCATCATTGTTGGATAGGCCAGAGAGAAATCGAGAGAGGAGGGGAAGACAGAGAGAGAGAGATAACTCCTGCAGACCTGCTTCACCACTTGTGAAGCTACTCCCCTGTAGGTGGGGAGCTAGGAGCTCAAACCAGGATCCTTACGCCGGTCCTTGCACTTGGCGCCACATGTGCTTAACCCGCTGGGCTACCACCCGGCTCCCGCTGTATGCATTCTTACTGTACAAATACTTTATATTACCATCTACCTACCTATCTATCTATCTATCTATCTGTCTGTCTGTCTATATTTTCTTTTGCAGAGCAAGGTCTTCAAGCATGTGTGATTTCTACCACTTCAGAACAGAGACTGAAGCACAGAGAAAGAAAAAGACAGTATATCACTGGAACTCCAGGGACCCCAGCTCCATCCATGACGGGGCTCCAACCAGAAAGTGCACCCAGCAAAACACAAGCTCTCCCCAGGGAGTGATTCTCCAGCCCCCATTTCTCCCTTGATATGTGTGTATTGCTGTCAAAGTCATCCTAAGCCTTGTACTCAATTCCTGGTGCCCAGGAGCAGCAGTGGGTTCTTGGCTACACCTCCAGAGCCACAGCTGCTGACCTGAGGAGCGAGTGGGTCTACAGTTTAACCTTTACCCCAAACCCATTTTCATTCTCACTCTGCTCCTTCTGGAGGAGTTTCTGGGGCTTTACATTCTTGCCAGCATCTAACAATGATGGCTGTTTTTGTTCATCTGAAGGGCACATCACAACAGCTCCATGTGGCTTGATGCCCTCTAGCTCCTAGAGCAAACTCCCAGGGCACAGTAATAGAGCAAGTGGTATTGAGCACTGGCCCATGCTTGGACCTGGCTTCACAGAGGCCTCCTCTGAGCCTCTCATACCTGTTCCAAAGGTGCTCCTTTCTACTACTCCAGGGCCGCATTTAATTCTTTTTTTCAGGCACATATTTTTCTTTTTATAAATATTTTATTTATTTATTTAGGATAGAGACAGAGAAATTGAGAGGGGAGGAGAGATAGAGAGGGAGAGAGAGAGAGAGAGAGACTGAGATTTGCAGCACTGCTTCACCTCTCATTGAGGCCCATGATCCTTAATAATTACAGCAATGCTGGGAGTAGCACCAGTCTGAGGTTCACAATGAGGCTGTCGAGTTGAGAGGCTGACTACAGGGGTGTTTCACTGTAAATCTGAGGCTCCACCTCCACCCTCCATAGTCCCCTGAGCTGCACAGGATGAATATGCCCTCAAGTGAGTGTCCCACGTGACTGAGCCCACAATCAATGGCAGGTCCTGGGAAAAGCAGTTCTGAGCCAGCATGTGTCAGGTCCTGCCATGTGCTCGTTCACTCCTTCAGCCCTGTATCATGTGCTGACCACAGGCAAGTAGCAGCTGCCACATCATGGAGTCCACCCTCTGCATGTCTGCAGTACTGGCTCGTTTGACCTAGGTAGGCAACACTTTGAGGGAGACGTAGTTACGTTCCCATCTGATGGGCAGTTACATTCCCATCTCCAGGGCACAGAGACAATCAGGAAGTGATCCAGGGCACAAAGCAAACAAATAGTGGGGCTGGGGCTCAAACCCAGGCAGTGTGTCTACAGAGGCAGTACCCAGAAGCTCCAGGCCATGCCTCTCAAGGGACTTAGATACCACCCTAGTCTGCACCATTGCTCATCTGCTCAATTTCAAGATACTGTTCACTGTCACAGATCCTGTGACACCAAAAAGAGAGGCTTGGGCTCTCTGGGGTAAAATCAAAAGCCCTCCCCCAGCAAGACCCCAGTCAGACCTATAGAATGGGGGATATGGGTTGGAATCCCAGCTCCACCATCTATAAGATACAGACCTGGAGCAGGTGGCTGTCCTAACTCTGAGCCTCATTGCCTCAATCGCAAAGTGATGCTTTCACTATGCTACTGCCTGCTTGGAGCCAAGTGACATGCGTGGATGTAAGGCACTCACAGTAGTGGCCATAGCCTCTGCTGACTGCCTATGTAAGAGGGTCTCCCCTGACAGATCAGGAGCAGAGTCTCCAAGAATGACCTCATGTGTCCAGGTCGGCTCTGCCCTGACTGTCAGCCATCAGCCAGCACCTCTGTGACCCCTTGGGGGAGAGACTTCTGCATCCCCCCAAAGCTGTAGCTCTTTGCTGGGTCCTGGGGAGGGCCTGTTAGCTCTGGGCAGAAGAGGGGTGCTGGCAGGTTTCCCGCAAGCTGCCTTGCCTGGATAAGCATTACAGATAGAAAGGGATGAGGGAGTCTGAGTTCTGAATGACTGTGGTTGCCTAGGCCTATAGCTCTGGGTGGCCAAACAAGGATTTGACCCTCCGCCATGAGGCCTCTGGCATGGAGGCACACTTAGAGATCAGCTCTGCACAGAAGAAGCCTGTGCCAGGAGGACACATGGGCCAGGGCAGAGGAATCACATCCTAGCATCATTGCAGACCCTTCCTAATCTTTAACCACTTCTCACGTGCACTTGCAAGTTGTGCAGGGGACTTGAGCAGGAAAGTAGAACCGAAGGGAAGATGTCTGCAGCACTGCAGCTCTGGAGAGCAGGGGAGGAACCTCTTCCCCCCACTCCCTTCTGTATATGCAACACGCTCCCCCAAGGCCCCAGCCCTCTCTTTCCCA
The DNA here is from genome assembly GCF_950295315.1 of Erinaceus europaeus. NCBI lineage: Eukaryota > Metazoa > Chordata > Mammalia > Eulipotyphla > Erinaceidae > Erinaceus > Erinaceus europaeus. The sequence goes on from NC_080171.1 coordinate 26,245,182, forward strand.
CACATCTGCTGGCCAGGGGCTGTTCCAGAGAACAGCCTGGCTGGGCTGGGACCCTGATTGCAGTGCGTGAGGAGCACAGCCCAGCTCCAGCCCAGCTTCCGCCTGAGGAGAACATTTCCCCCCGGGGGGATTCCTGAGTCCTCAGTTTGCTAGTGAAAATGTACTTGCTCAAAGCCCACACATCTCAGCTCTATCAGATTCGTGATGTATAGAAGCAGCCAGGCCCAGAGCCAAGCCATCTGGGCTGGAGACACTGCAGCACAGCACTGACGTGGCTCATGGGCAGGGCTCACCACTGCCCCCTCCCAGCTATGATACCGGGGCCTCCTGCCATTCCACTGTCTGGCCACCACAGGTCAGCAAGCCCAAGGAACCCCAAGTATTAGGCAGCCCAGCAGTAAGGAGCAACGCTCAGGCTAATCTGAATTCAAGACTACCGTGATCCCATAAAATGATTAATTATGGAGATGGGGTCCCCAAGATTGTATGTCTGTCCTCTTGTCTATAAAATAGGCTAAGGAGAGTGTTACCTGCTGTAAAGACTCAGCTAGGGGTGGGCAGAGACTGGGGCAGGATGCCTCCCTCCCTCCTGTGGGCCTCCTGACCTTTGACCTGTAGAATGAGGTTACCTATGCTTTTACTGGGTATGCAGGTGTCTGTGGAGAACTTGTCCCTGAGTCCCCATCTCCACTCTCCCCACCCCTATCCCTTGACTTGGCATATGGGAGGTGCTCCAAAGAGGTTCCATTCTGAAGGCAAGATCCTCAACTTGGCCCATCAGACTAAGGGGCCACAGGGAGAGGGTCTGGGGTGGCTTCCCTGGGGGCCAGCAGGCCCTGAGAACTCAGCCTAGAATAGGGTTTGTTCTTTTCATTATCATCACCATTATTATATCAATAGTACATATTAATATAATTATTAATAATTATATTATTATCATTATTATTATTATTACATTTTCTTGCCAGAGCACTGCTTAGCTCTGTTTTATGATGGTGCTGGGGATTAAGCCTGAGGCCTTCAGTGCCTCAGACTTGACAGTCTGTTTGCATAACCATTATGCTGTCTCCCCAAACCCTAACCCAGCCTAGTATTTCTTAGCTTCAGAGCCTCACCTGGGACTCTACACAGCCCTGCCATGCCTATTCTCACTGAGCTCAACAAGAACACCGCAAACTGGCTGCTGTCATGACAGCTTTTGCATGAAGGAAAATCTACATGTATTGTCTTTTGAACCCACAGTCTAGGACTGAGGTCCCTTAATTCAAGTCAAGAACAACCCTCGCACCCTCAAGGAAATCAGCATGTGGAAATGGGGGTGGCAGGAAACTAGAGCTGGGTTTGGAGGAAATCTGACAGGAGTCAGAGATTCCTGAATTGGACTGCCTCTAAGAGCAAGGTTCCTCCTAGAACAAAGTACTCGGGACCTCAACTGTTCACCACTGTCACAAAGATACAACCAGTGTGTGTCAGGATGGGGGGGGGGGTACTCCCTGCAGCCATCCTTCTGTCTCCAGTCTCAGCTTTCATACATTCACTGTGGAGGTTAAGAACCCACCTACCCCCAATTTATCGGTCTCTGACCAGCCTCTCCCCCCAGGGCCAGAGAAGACAGACCAAGCTCACTTCTTTTGGGGTTCTGAGTTTGCCAGTCTCCTTCCAGAAGCAGAGACACTGGAACTCTTTGCTGTCCAGGTGGCTAGGGGACAAATGTCTGAAGTCACACTCTCACTGCCTTCTCAGTCCTTTCTCACCTCCCAACCCCCATAGTCCCCTCAAGTGAGCAGTGGGACCATCTCGTTTTGTCATTTGGCCTCTAGTCCTCAGTTCCTGAGCAAGCTTCAGAGAAGACAAAAGAGTTAAAGTGTGTGTCTTGTTGCTCTTACTGGGTCTACGTTCATGATGGGTGACTTTGGGGGCACACCTGCAGCTGAGGCAGGAAGGTTGCCAAGGAAACCAGCAGGGAGCAGCTCTGCCAACACCAGCCAAGTCCCAGCCCCAGAGTGGGACTAGGACAACGTGTAGCACTGACTTAATCAACAGGCCTCTGGAGGGTGCTGTCCAGACAAACCTATGAGGGGCAACACTCTGACCCTCCACAGGGGGTATTCCCAGGGAGGTTTGAGGAGGAGGCACACTTGAAAAGGGCCTGGAGCCCCACAGCCTCTCTCCATGTTTTTTTGTTTGTTAGTTTCCCCTGCCTCTGCTCGCAGCCTCTGTCAAAGATCTGTAATTTGTGAGCAAACTGGCTTCTTGAATCCTGTGAGTTGCTCTAGCAAATTAATTGAAGCTGAGACAGTGCGACAGGGCTATGGGCTAGTGGCCGCTGAGGCAGACACTGGTTGCAGGACACTGGACACTTTACCCGAGGCTTCTGGGCAGGTGATAACAGAGTTGAACAGATTTTTCCCCACCAGTGTTATCACTGGGACTCTGCATCTGTGTGATTCCACTGCTCTAGGTGGATTCTCATTGTGTTGTTATAGTTAGAAGGTGAGAGACAGAGAGGGAGAGACACCACAGCACTGCTCCACCGCTCATGAAGCTTCCCCTTGTACGTGTGGTGATGTGACGACCTTGCTTTGAATCCTGGTCCTTGCACACGGTGTGCACTCCACCAATTGAGCTAACTCCTGGTCCATGAGCAGAATTCTTGCACCCCCTCTAGGAGCTGCACACAGCTTCTTAGTGTGCAGAAGCCTCACATCCCCATATACCTATTGGAGTAGAACAGCTGTACCCGTAAGCAGCCTTTCTGCCAGAACTGGGGAAGAAACTGACCTCCCCACCCTACCTGGCCCTGTGGTAACCAGAGGACTCCTGTGGCCCTCCAGCCTGCATCATCAAGTCGCTTCCCAGCCCCTTCATCTGCAATTGCAACAGCTGCTGCCTAGAAAGCAGTGCCCACACCAAGGGACACAGCAAAGTAGGCACAGAGAGGGCAGTAACACACCCAGTGCCCATACAGCAAGGCTGTGGTGATCTAGAATGGTTTCAAGCCTGGTCCTCTCCTCCCAACACTTCAGGGACTTCCTGAGACTCCTGGTTTTCTGCACCCAAAGCATCTGAGGCTGAGGCAGACCCTGCTGCCACTGGCTATTGTCCCCACAGCAGGGGGCTGTGTGGATCATTTGAACCCACCCTGCTCCCAGCCCAGCCCAGCCAGGCCTGGAGGCCCAGAGGATGAGCTCAGTCAGTGTCTGTGCCCCAGATGCGGGCTGCAGGCCTCTCCTTCTGCCGGCATCCCTGCTCCCTGCCCCTCGTGCATTCCTCCCTTGACCTCAGATGTCAAAGGTCACCCACCACTCCAAGTGCTGTGCCCACCCTGGGCTCCTGCCTGACTGAAGTGCATCTCCCCCAACACATACCCCTCCCTTCCACTGTCTTGCCTTTGCAGAGACTGACTTTCTGCAAGAAGCTGCAGAGATGGTGGCCTTGGCAATGGGAGGCACTCACATATTGCCACGAGTGAGTCAGCAGCTGTCCTCATCCTGCACCTGCTATGTGCACACTTTCCTGGGAAGACTAAGGGACCAGAATCTTCAGGGATCATGGGCAGTTTCTTGGAGACCTGACTAAGCTTCTGGGTGAGCTGGGAGTCTGCAGGGTAGGCCCAGGGCTGGAAGGGAAGAAGGTCACAAAGATGTGCCTCCTTTGTGGGTAAGTGGTGTCCCTCCAGGCTGGGGGAGGCTGTGCATCACCTTGGGTATCACAGCCTGGCTCCTAGGGAGAATCTTAGCAGAGCAGAGGAGGGGGAAATCTGTCCTCTTCAACTTCCCAGGTCCCCCTCTCCTCATGTCCCTGGTCTACCCCTCAGTCTTCAAGATCTGGGGGCAGTTCATTGTAGCAGAAATTCTGACTGCCAGTGTGAGCTGTTGGGCTTTGTGACATCTTTTGGTCACTCCCATCCCCTAACCAGTCACTTCCTCTTGCCAAGAGAGGAGAGAACTGCTGGTCACTCAGAATGTCTGGTTAGGAGCACTTGGGATGGAAAATGGGGAGCCCTTCTCAAGCCAAGCTGCCTTGGTGTGGTCAGTAGGTCCTGAGCCAGCAGCGAGTCTCCACGAGCCCAGCCCTGCTCCAGGTCCAACCTGCCTGTCTCTGCAGCAGGGTCACTGGAGGTATGGGCGTTCAGTTATCTCACCCATTAGAGTTCCTCTGGGAGGAGCTGGCCCCTTGTCTGCCACTGTGGGTCAGCCTGTGATCACCTCTACTGTCCTGGGCCACCGAGAGCCATTACATGGAAAGCCCCAGTCACAACCTTGGTGCTCCCCATTCTGGCCTTGAAGGGCTCCTCCATCTCCTGACCAGTTAAGGACAGCAGGACACAGCTCCCTCACTGCCCCACCCCCTAACTCCTCAGACCCTATTCACCTCACCCAGAGTATGCTAGGGCCTGCACTCTCATCTGTTGAACTCAGCTATGTAGCTTCTCCCTCTGCTCCCCATTTCAATCATCTCTGGGCAATCTCCTCTCTTGTCTGAACACTGATTCCTCTCTAGGCAGCTTCCCTCTCTCCCCACCCCCAACCCTACCCCCACCCCCAGGGTCTCTGTCAAAGTAGGGAGGGGGTGCAGAGGTGGAGTGAGTAGGAGCATGCTGGGAGAGGGGATTTCATGCAGAAAGGTCCTGGCTGCCTGAGGCTGGGGCCGCCCCCCCCATGCCCCCCCCACCACTCCAGGCCCAGAGGCCACAGCCCTGCCACGAGAGCATTTTTAGACTGTGAGTCAGCTGAGCAGAGGGGCTTTCATCATCCCAGAAGGAAGGCTGACTCCTGGCACTTCCCCACTTCTATGCCTTACTTCTGCGCTGGGGCAGAGTTAAAAGCGTGAGTAGGAGTGAGGTTAAGGGGGACGTGGGGAAGAAGAGGCAGCCACAGACTGGCCACTGGCCAGCAGTGCACAAGATCAGAGAAAGATGGACGAGCCTCTGGTCCAGGTCTCACAAGGACTGTGAGTCCCTGGACTGAGCAAGAGGGACTGTACTGTCCTCTCCATCAGGACACAAAGCTGGATTCTCGGTCAGTATTTGGCCTAAGCTGGCATCACTGTCATGTCTACTGACATGAGGACTTGAATCGGTCTCAGAAGTTGTTTCTTCACATCCCTAGGCTGTGCAAGTCCTGTGGGTGTCCAGGGATACCCTGAAAAATCAGTGAATGGAAAAGAAAGCTCCAGATGGAGCTTTCCAAAAGAGATGTCCCTGCCGGCTCCATGAAACAAGAGCAAAGCGGTGTTGTCCGACTGAGGTGCTGTTTGGTGTCAGAGGACAGTTGGGGACACGCCCCAGCCAGCACTTTTGGAGCCTGGGCAGGTCCCAGAGGCTGATGCAACTCAGCCAAACTCCAGCTGCCCTGCCCTGAGCCTTGGAGGTCATTCCCCATCCCAGTGCCATTTGGCTCCTCACCAAGGTACCTCTTGCAGGGCACCACTTTGGACCCCTGGAGTCTCCATGTGGGCAGAGGGGGGTGGATAAGCTAAGACCAGAGAGCTCAGTGGTCCAGCTACCCAGAACTCCAAGATTAGGGTGGCCAGGACTCCAGCACCCACCCTCTTCACCAGTCACGCTGCTGCCTGTCAGGCCACATGCCCAGGAGGATGTCACTTCTCCAGAGCATATTTGTTAGGACTTTAGCCTGAACATGACCCCCTCAGAGTCAGTGTGAGGGGTGAGACAGAAACATCATGGGAGGGGTGGGGGGCACTAACCACACCAGGACAGCAGGGAATAAACACCCAGTTCCACTCCCCTCTCTGCCCCACACAGATGAGAGTCTCTTGCCTGCAGTCAGGACTCTGCCCCCCAAGTCCTTCTCAACACAGCTCCCAGGCACCACTCCTAACAGACCAGGATTTTGATTAAAAGAAAAAACAAAAAAGCAAGCCCTCCACAGCCCCTCAGGACAGATGAGAGGGAGGGGCAAGGGGCAGGGACTAGAGGAGATGCCTGGAGTGGGGAGGACAGAGCACAGGAAGCACAGGAAGTTCTGGGAGGCAAGTTCCTGGGGTCCCCCTAATGAGGCAGGATCAGACATGGCTACCACCTTATCCACCAGGATGTGTGTGACTATTTCTGCTGTCCCTTCACCAGTCACCTCTTCCTGGCTGCCACCAGATGATGCCTCTGCAAGGGGTCAGGAGGTGGGATGAAGGAACAGAAAGGAGACTGGGGAGAAAATACTGTCCAGACATGAAAAGTGTCAAAATACATGAAAGGAGCAGAAACATCTGAGAGGAGACTGTCTGGATTTTTTATATTTAAACTAGAAAATAAGCAAAACAAAAAGTGAGACAGGGTCAGGTAGACAGTGTGGTGGTAGCACACTAGACTTGCACGCCTGAAGCTCTAAGGCCCCAGGTTCAAACCCTGACACCACTACAAGTCAGAGCTAAGCTAGGTTTCTCTCTCTCTCTCTCTCTCTCTCTCTCTCAAATAAATAAATAGGAAAAAGTAAAGTGAGACAAACATGAGTCGAATAAACCCACAGAGGAAAGGCTAGAAGTAATAAAGACAGAACAATAAACGTTGACAAGGGTACATCTGGTTCCCAGGCCCACATGTAAGGACTTGAAATAGCCACTTCAACCTCCAACACTGACTCGGGGAAGGAAGCCAGGCTTAGTGCAAGATGTGACCACGTGGTTATGTATCCTTCTTCCCAGAGTCCAGTTTCACTGGACAGAAAGCCCAGAAATTCTGAAGAGCTGGGACACACCCGTGTTCCTGTCCAGGACAGCCCCCATTGCTGGTGCACCTTGGGATCCACATCTGTGGAAGCAAGACCCTGGATAACCCCCAGGGTGTGGGGGTGAAAGTCTCAAAGGCATCTGCTGTAGGCTGTATATCCCTCCCTACCCCACCTCACCCACAGCACCAGTGGTCCCATTAGAAACCAGAGACAGGGGACTGTGGGTCACAGAGAAAGTTAAAGTCATTGCACTGAAGCTTCTGCTGCTTCTTCTGCTCCTCCTCCTCCTTCTCTTGTTTAACCAAACATTTTTTAATATTTTTATTTATCATTGGATAGTGATAGAGAAGAATTGAGAAGGGAGGGGAGACAGAGAGGGAGAGAGACAGAGAGACACCTGCGGCCCTGATCTATTGCTCATGAAACTTCCCCCCGAAAGTGGGGACAAGGGGCTTGAACCTGCAACCTTGCACACTGCAGTGTGCACTTAACCACATGTGGCACTGCCTGCCCCCTTCTTTCCTTTCTCTCTCTTTTTTTAATACAATGGGAAAATAATATAAACTTGGCCAAGGAACTTTAAATGAATATTCCAATACAATGTGTAGTGAGTTTCAAGGAAGAACAGCCATCACTAATATTCCCACAGCATCAGCCCTCAGAAGGTCTATTGGGGGATGCCTCAAGCCCCCTGTCCCCCAAAAGAAGAATTAGAGGGCTCCCACAGAAGGATGAAGCTTCCATGGTCATGGAATATCTGCAGAGGACCCCACCTGACAAGAACTGACACTTTCTTTCAACCCCCCAGCCCCATCTGTGGTTCCACAGAAGACCATGCTGAGGGCTAAGAGAATGGGAGAATGAGAGTGAGACCTATAACACTGCTTTCCTGCTTATGAAGCTTCCCCACTACAGGTGGAGGCCAGAGGCCAGAACCCAGATCCTTGCTCACTATACGATGTGTGTTAAACCTGATGCCACCACATGGCCCCCAGTACTATATTTTTGTCCAGCATGGAGCTGAGCGGGTGGTAAGTCTGAATTTATCCCACAAACCATCCCAAGGACTCTGGAGGGAAAGAGTACTGATGGTGTGATCCCTGAAGCATCAAGCCCTCAGAGGTGGGGGGGTTGCAGGGGTGGTGGTGGCTGGGATCCCTCCAGATATAAGCGTGGCCCATCACAGGTGGTAGGTGGGGAGAGGACGGTGTGGTGGAGAAAGGTCTGAACAGAGTACACATCTCTGAGCCCAGCAACACAGAGGGAGGATAGGGCAGCAGAGCCAGCCCCTCACCCCACCCCTCGATGTCCTGGAACACCTCTGAAGAAAGGGACTCCATATCCTAGAGTGCTATCCCAGGCAGCAAGTGTGCTACACAGAGGCGCACAAGAGTGGGTGCTAGAGTCCCCCCTCCCCGAGATTGTCCCTGCCAAAACCAAGGCTGTCTGAAGAGCTGAGCTCAGTGAGTTACCATGCAGGGGTACTGAGCCTCAGATGACTCCTCCTCCCTCTCAGGGGACATGAGCCAGCTGACCAGACCTCTCCAGAGGTGGTGCTCCCAGGTCAGACTCCCACCTGTCCTGAGAACGTTGGGGACCCTTCTCCCAGCACAAGGATGACCCAGAGCACCCACCCTGCAGTCTCATAGAGGATCCCGGAGTCTTGGACTGAAGGGCGTGTCCTGGGCCTGGGCTGGGTCTGGCAGAGCATGCTTTCCATTAGCTGCACAAAAGGATGGGCTCTGTGACTCCTTTCAAGGCTGCATGTCCGCCGGCCCTGGAGAAAGGCCAAGCAGTTCTCAGAGGACACACAGCGCCCCAACTGGTTTCCTCCAGAAGTGAGGAGCTGGGTCCCAACCCCTCCAGAAAGCATCTGAGAGCAGGCGGGAAAAGACACCAGACACACAACAGCAAGTGTGAAGCTGACATGTATTTGCCAAGACAGACAGATGGAAGGATGGACAGGAGATGAATTTTCCAAAGTGCAGACAGAGGGAGTGAAGCTGTGTTTACTGGAGTCTCTGCGGCCTCCTGGAGCCCTGAAGTACCATCCAGGGAGAGCAGACAAGACAAGAAAATGGTAGGAGGCAGATCCCACCCAAACCACCACCCCAAGGCCCCCATCTCAGTCTGTGCCACACCCTTGACTTCCACGTGTCACTTCAAGTGAGAGTCTATGGCAAAGGACACACAAAACCATGCCCCAGCAAGGTCTGAAGAAGTCAGTGGGGACCCCTAGTCACAGGGGACTCCAGAGACTGAGGGCTGGACCCACAGAAGCTGCAAGGCTGGACCACATGGCTGGGGGCAGGATAACTGTGACACCCCTCACCCCAGCAGCGGCAGCTGAGTAACTCTTCCACCACGTACAATTGCTCTGTTTGTGGGAAGAATGCTGACATACATTCTGGTTTTCCAGGCACAATACCTCACTAGGAAAGAATGCGGAGCCCACCAGAAGGAGCACACACAGCAGTTTCCCCGCTGGCCAGCCCTTTTCCTAGTTATGGGGAGCATGATGGATGGATGAATGGATGGGGAGGGGGGACTCTTTGAATTCCACTGGAGCCCCAAAAAAGCTAACTACCAGGTAGTGGGTACTCCACCCAGAGGAGAGTCCCCCAAGCAGTTTAAAAGTCTGGGACCTTCCCATCCCCAAAACGTCCCTGAGACAGAAGAGACACCCCCTCACCCCCCGCAAACCAGAGGTGCTGCTTGTGGTCTGGAGGCTGTCACCAGGCCAAACCCCAGGGCACTCACCCAGAAGAGTGAAGCCCAGATTGAAGTGAGGAAGGGGAAACATGCTTTCTGCAGTGGTGAAAGGGAGTTGGGGGTGGGGGTGGGCGGTGCTCTCTGTAACTGCAATTCAGGACTGGTCCTCTAGGGGCAGCACACATGCTCCTTCACATCACCAAGTCCAAGAGAAGAAAAATGGGCTTGAAACATGAGAGCCTCCAGGGACTTCTTCAGGGGAAGTCAAGACTACCTCACCAGCTAGTCTGGGGAGACAGGCTTCCTTCTTGGTGCTACTTCAGGGAAGCTGGCTAGGTACATGGAAAGCCTCAGGACCACCAGTTTACTCCTGAGACGGTCCTTCGAAAAGCCTTCTTTAAAAAATTACAAGATACCATAACGCCAGCCAGACTTCCCTGGGCAGACGGCCCCACCAATGTTTTCCCGGAGCCCCACTTCCCCAGAGCCATGCCCCACTAGGGAAAGAGACGGGTTGGGAGTATAGATCGACCTGCCAATACCCATGTTCAGCAGAGAAGCAATTACAGAAGCTAGACAGACCTTCCACCTTCTGCACCCCATAATGATCCTGGGTCCATACTCCCAGAAAAATAAAGAATAGGAGAGCTATCAAGGGAGGAGACGGGACAGGAAGTGCGGGTGGTGGGAATTGTGTGGAATTGTAGCCCTCTTATCCTATGGTTTTGTCAATATTTCTATTTTATAAATAAAAATTAAAAAAATAAAATTAAAATTACAAGAGATTCCATGACCAGGTGTACAATTTCAAACTTCTTTTTTTTTAATATGTGCTTATTTTTTAATAGAGACAGAGAGATTGAGAGGGAAGGGGAGAGAGAGAGGGTAAGAGAAAGAAAGGCACCTGCAGCTCTGCATTACTGCTGATGAAGCTTCCCCCTGGTCCCTTGTCCATGATAACATATGCACTCTACCAGGTGTGCCACTGCCTGGCTCTGAAAAGTTCAAACTTCTTTATCACAAAGATGTGAGGTAGGAGTCTTGCAGAAGTGATATTTCAGGTGCAAAGACAGCTCAGGAGAAAAGAGCCAGGGGCCAAAAGAGAATGGCCAGGATATGTGTGTTTATCTTTTATTCATTTATTTATTTATTTATTCATGATAGAGAACTTGAAAGGGGAGGAGGAGATACAGAGAGGAAGAAAGAGACAGCGGCAGCACTGCTTCACCACTCGTGAAGCTTCCCCCGTGCAGAAGGGCCCTGAGGACTTGAACTGGTGTGTGCTCAGCCTGGTGTGCTACCACCTGGCCCCTATCTTTTCTTAAATACCCAATATACACCCCACCTTGGTCCATTGAGATCACCAGGTGTGGTTGGTTACCTTACTCCCCCATAGTGTTCAAAGTGTATCAAGGTGCTTCCAAAAACTGTCCCACTACTATTTCCGGTGCTACCTTTCAGTTTTCCCCAGTGGGCTGCGAAACACTTGATAATGTGCAATCAAGTGTCCATGTCCCTGGTACTTGGGATTCCAGGCCTCTTGTCCCTGTGCTATCTCCAGCAGTTCCTCATCTGATGGATGTGGCGTCCTGTTGCCGATGTTCCAAATGCAGCAGGAGTTTCCTGTGATCTGGAAATCCAGATGTTCCCAGGTTTAGACTTTAGGAAATCAGATTTCCAGAAAATGCACAATGAAAATTTTTTTTTCACCTTTTTAAAAATAGGATATACTTCATGGAAAATGGTAGCAACTGTGGCACATCACACACATAACCAGAACCCCAGGGGCTCAGCTCTCTGCAAACTCCATGAGCCTCTGCCCACCATGCCTTCCTATAGCAGAGAACCACCCCAAGGGTTTGGGGGGGGGGCATACTGGGCCAATATTCACCCAAGAAGATGGTCCTTCCTGTCACCTCCTTGAAAGAATTACAAGAAGCTTCATGATCAGGTACACAAAGTTCAAACTTCTTTATTACAAAGATGTGAGGTAGAAATCATGCAGAAGTGATATCAAAGTGCAGACAGCTGGTGGGGGGGGTGGTGGGAGATTCCTTTGAGTGTCAAAGACAGTGGTCTGTGTTTATGGATTTCCCATTTACTTAAACCCCCATCTACATCATACCTGAGTTAGCTTCCATTGGTCAACTGAGATCACCTTATTAAAACTCCTCCCAAAGCATACAAGGTATTTCTTTTTGTGCTTTCCAAAAACTGTCCCATTACATTTCTCAGTGTTACTTTTGACTTCTTCCCCACTGGCATAGGGAACCTGTAATAAAATGCCCCAGATGTTTGGGGTTTCCAGACCTCCTATCCTTTTGCTGTCCCTAACAGTTCTGCCCATCCCTAGTGAACAACCACCCTAGTAACATAGGACTTGAAATGACACATCTGGGAGGCTGACTTCCATGTCCTGCTGCTTAGCAGGAGCAAGTCTCTCATGAGGCCAGGAATGGAGCTTACCCATTGCTGTGCAATCACACTGAGGCCTGTTTTTACCCCTCATTGCCAGTTCTTCATTGGGGTTTCATGCCTGCATGATTGCATTGCTCCTAGTGTGTGTTTATGTGTGTGTGTGTGTGTAGTTTTTTTTTTTCTGAGGCAGAATATGAAAGGCAGAGAGAAAGAGACAGAGAGAAGGAAGGAAGAGAGACACCACAACACTGACCTACCTCTTACGAAGCTTCCTCTTTGTGTGGTGCTCCCATTTGGTAACTGAGGAGTCTTGAACCTGGGTCCTTCCACATGGTAAAATCCGAGCTCTACCTGATAAGCTATATCCTAGACCCTGATCCCCATTTGAAGGAAAGAAGGAAGGAAGGAAGGAAGGAAGGAAGGAAGGAAGGAAGGGAGGAAGGGAGGAAGGGAGATTGATTAAAGAGATGGCACAAAACCAAATATTTATGCCTGAGGCTCTGAAGAAGGAAGGAAGGAAGGAAGGAAGGAAGAAAGGAAGGAAGGAAGGAAGGAAGGAAGGAAGGAAGGAAGGAAGGAAGGAAGGGAAGGGAAGGGAGATTGATTCAAGAGATGGCACAACACCAAACATTTATGCCTGAGGCTCTGAAGTCCCAAGTTCAATTCCCAGCACCACCATAAGCTGGAGCCAAGCAGTGTTGTGGTCTCTGTGTGTGTGTCACTAAAATAATTCATCTTTTTTTGTTTTTTTTACTTAAATAAAGGAAAAAGAAAGAGCAAAGAAAAATAGCTCATTGTTTAAAGAAAGTAACTCCTCTGGGGCAGGGAAGACCAAGGAGGAGGAGGAGGAATAGTGGCTTCCTTTGCTTTCTAGCCTCTCCCTCTGAATGGCACCCATGTGTGACTCACATCCCTGGTATTTTTAGGCTGTCTGCAGGGAACAGAGAAGAGAAGTTAAGCTACTGAAGGCCAGGCTCTTTCAAGACCGCCCTACAGAGTGCAAAGCAGAGCAGACTCAGGGAGAGGACTCCCACTCAGGGCTCCACTTCACACATCTCCTCTAATAGGACCAGGGATAAAGCAGGATCCAGGACTCAAAGGATACCCTCTTCCCCCTTTCTCTAATATCCAGAACAACTCTCCCCTCACTCCCAGCAACCGCTGTAGAGAGGCTAGAACCCAGGGCTAAGGAGCAGATTGCACCCCTCCCCCAGAGCCTGTCCAGACCGGTGTCCAGTAACCAGCTGTTTGCCTATAAAGAGACAAAGCAGCCAGCAAGAACAGAGAGGTTGAGAAGACCTGCTCACAAAACACCAGGCAGTTCTGAAATGACAACTCCTGCTGAACAAGACATACCCGGGTTCCAGAAAACACTAAAACTAAGTTATGGAAAAGAAGACAAATGGGGTGGGGGGAGGGCCAGTGAGAAGCAATTTCTCATGGATAGGAGACAGGTTAAACAGAAAAAATGTCCTTTTCAGCTAGCTCCAGTCTGCTAATTAAAATACCAGCAGTCCTCTCTCTCTCTGGCGGTGTTGGAGGGAATAGAACAAACAGCTTTTGCAGTTCCAGTGACATACTGATTCAGGAAGGCAGACCAGAGACTTTTGCTGCAATGATGAAAGCACCTCTGAGGTCCTGCCCACTAGGAAGGCCACCCCCCTTAAAACAACTGGATGCCGGTTCTGGAACCCCAAAGGTCCAGAAAGCATCTCAGAAAGGCAACTGGCATCATGAGAAGAGGTATGAACCCCTGTGATCAGGGGCATGACCAGTGTCCTTCCATCTGGAAGGAAAGTCAGAGGATGGACAAGATCTTAGTCACCAGTTTTACAGCTCAAAAAGTCTCAGGAGAGGGAAAGGTAGACAGCATAGTAGTTATACAAAGAGTCTCTAATGCCTGAGGTTCCAAAGTCCCAGGTTCAATACCCACACCCCCATAAGTCAGTGATTAAATAAATAAATAAATAAATAAATAAATAAATTAGGGCCAGGTAGTGGTGCACCTGGTTAAGCACACATAGTACTAAGCGCAAGGACCCGAGTATGGATCCCAGTTTAAGTCCCTGGCTCCCACCTTTGGGGGGGGGTCACTTCATAAGTGATGAAGCAGGTCTGCAGGTATATTTCTCTCTGCCTCTCTATCTCACCTTGCCCTTTCAATTTCTCTCTGTCCTGTCCAATAAAAAAAAAGGCAGCCAGGAGCAATGCCAGCATCATAGTGCCAGCATCAAGATTCATAGTGCCAGTATCAAGTCCCAGTGATGACCCTGGAGGTAAAAGAAAAAGAGAAAATAAAAATAAATAAGTAAATAAATCCTAGGAGACATATTTAAATGTGAAAGAGAAATGAAATTCATGTGGAAATATAGCTACTCAAGTTCTAAAATTTGCAAGATGGTCCCATACCTAACCCCAAGTGTTGCATCAGAGAAGACAGAGTTAGTATTAGGGTTAGGGCTAGCTCCCACAGAATTCCAATGCAAAGACACCCCCATCAAGAAAATGTCTTGCTGGAGACTATCCATGCTTGAGAACTTGTTTGGAGGTTCTAGCAGGGGAGCACAGCTACTCATATAACCTCAACCAAAGACCAGTTCATCTAGATTCTAGAAAGGACATTGACCCCTTTGATGGGGCAGAAGGCTTTGAGAGGGACACACATGGAATGGTGAGGACAGAAGGGGACCCCCACCTACGTAGCCAAGTCATCCACATCCACTCTGGAACCCAGTGGGTGACAGATGTCACAACCAGATCCCCCTCATATTCAGAAGGCTATCTCCATTCTTTTTTTAAATATTTTCTTTTTTATTATTTTTATTTATTTATTGGATAGAGACAGGCAGAAATAGAGAGGGAAGGGGGTGGTAGAGAAGGGAGAGAGACAGAGAGACACCTACAACACTGCTTCACCACTGGCAAAGCTTTCCCCCTGCAGGTGGGGACTGGTTCGAACCCAGGTCCTTGAGCATTGTGACATGTGCACTCAGCCAGGTATGCCACCCCCTGGTGTTGGCTTTCTCTATTCTTTATAAACCAAATACAAGCCACTAAGAAAAACAGACCACAAAGAAAAGCAAATCCATTGCTTGTTATTATGTGCGTGCAGCCCAGCTCAAGTTCTCTCCAACTTAATACACCAGCAAAAACGTGAGTTGCCATTGCTTCTGGTGCTGCCCAGGGTGTGGGAGAAAGGACAGCAAACACCCTGCTGGGCTACTGGACATTCATTCAATGCACCTTCAGTTAGGAGTTCAGTGCAATAAATTCACTTCTTTAGACCCAGGGGCCATGACATAAACAGTAAATTTCTCACCTCATTGCTTGAAGACCAAATAGTCTGTAGAAGATGGGGTGTCATTCTTGCATTTGGTGTACCCACAAGGGGTTTGGGAGATGCTAACACCAGGAGGAAGACATCACCAGGCTTCTGGTGACACAGAAGAGGAAACCAAGCCCAAAGAGGTTGGGTGTCAGCAGAAGGCCATACAGCAGCCTGTGGGCAAGTCGGCAGGGACTCTGGCATGTGGCAGAAGCTGTCCCCATGATTGGTATGTACTTGTCACAGTGGACACAGGGTGCTCTGGCTTGTGAAGGAGATCACAGGTCTCTACTCCATGGTATCTGCTAGAAACTGATCAGACAGTGGAGCCCATGTGTTGAGCAGTGACATGTGACAATTAAATTTAGTAACCAGTGCATCCTGAACTAGCTGTCACCACCCTGCAGATGATAAAAGGTCCCAGGGTCCTGAAAGGAATGTGAAGGGGGCAGGGAGTTGGGGGGGGGGGTTGCTACAGGAGCAGAACCTGGGCCTTCCTTCCCTCTCAGTAAGCCCTTCAGTTCCAGCCACAGAGTACCCCTGCACAGAATACGCTCCCCAGTAAGGTCACAGAGACGGCACGCTACGCTCAACCACTTCCAGGAAGCTATTTACAGCAAGTCAGAAAGCTGGGCGTCTCCCCTTCCCGGGTTCCAGCTCTGGAAGGCATCCAAAGGCTAAGGGGGGTTCCCTCTAGATGAACCCAAGAATCAAGAATCAATGGGGAAGTTTGTCCTACAGATGGGCTGTTGGGTCCCTGAATCACTGAGGGAGGAGCAGTGTGGGGTCACTCTGGGGGCAGGGCCTGAGGAAATGGTGACCTCAGCCTTTCCATTGATGTTCCACAGATCCTGGGTCCTGGGCCTAAGAAGGTTCCAGAACTCTCTGGGTGACATCTGAGTACTGTCCCCAGGGTCGTCCAGTGTGGTCAGGGATCAATTTGGGGGCGGGGGTGGGGGGTAGTGGGAGTGGCTTGTGCTCAAAGGCAGGTAACATCCTCCATGTCATCCTACGAGCCTCCCTAGTGCGTCAGTGGATATGCAGTAGCAGTGGACTGCCTTTCCAGTTAAGAAATGAAGGGCACACAAGCATGTACCCCCCCAAAGCAATTGTCTGTAGTTTTCCCATCATTCTGACTCCCTGGCATGTTCTTGTTCTTGTCTGGGCTGGGGGAGAGGTGAGTGGGGCTGGCCAGCCTCAAGGTGGAGTGTGGGTGCGGCCATTCTCCATGGCTCCCTGCCCATCCAGACTCAGTTTCTCCATATGAGGGCACAGCTGGATGTTCTGGGCTCACCTGCCATCTCTGTGAGTGTGTTCACAGCACAATGGAGGAGGGGCTGGCTATAGTGAGATCACCAAAGGGCCCCACTGGGTGGAAGAGATTCAAAGGTTGGGGAAGGAGGTTGGTGAGGGGGGGGGAGCCTGTGATGGAGGCATAGAGAGCCTGGCCACGAGGTGCTGGGTGAGGATGGGAGGACTGCTGGGCTGCAGTGATGGGGTGTTTGTGTACAGGACAACTCCAAAGAGTCCCTCCTCAGGGCCAAGTTCCCAGCCCCCAGCCAGGTCCCCACCCGCTCCCACCGCCACAGCTGGGGAGCAGCTGCCTGCTCTGTCCTCACATCCTTTCTGAGAGTGCTTTTTGTTCCAGTCGAAGTCATGGTCCAAATCCAAACAGTAAAGATTGTATTCCCATCTGTGAGTCTTCTGCACAGATGACTTTAACACAGCCCAGAAAATACCTTTTGCATCTCAATTTAGCCAGCGAGTGGACAAGAGTGAGCTGGCTGGCTGCCGTTCTTCCTCTGCACCAAGTCAAGCCAGAGGCACTGGCTCCCTGCCTCCTGGGCACAGGAGATCACATCAGCAGTGTGAGAAGGCAAGAGGGTCATCTCTGGGTGCTGTTTCAGTCTTGTCTGGCTGTGTAATGTCACTGGAGCACCCATCCCACACACCGTAGTCACCCATATAGACTACGAAAGCCACTTCCAAAATGAGCAAGCTTGGGAAGTTCTTTGGTTTCACTGACACTTGATTTCTCCTGTCAACCAGAGGTGAGAAAGATACCCATGCCACAAGCACTGACAATGAAGGCATCCTTACAAGGCATCTCGACTACTCACAGGGGGAGCTAAAAAAAATGGGATCTTGGAAATTCAGTCCACCACCTCCATCCCACCTCCCAGCTGAAAGGGAGGTGGTGCCCAAAGCTGCGTCTAGTTCTCAGATCACAAGTAAGGGGACCACCCTTTGGTCCCCAAAAGAGGGGACACAGTAGAGGCCAGCTCTGTTAACACCAGTGCTCCATACTCCACATCCAGGAACTGAAGCCCTACCTCAGGGTCCTGCCTGCTGGTGGGAGACAGTGCTGGCCCTGGGTTACTTCACAATCAGGAGATAAACAAGGGACCTCACTCCTTCACCCCGGCACCGTCTGACCACTTCACAAAGTTCACACCCCAGAACAGCTGCTTTGTAAATGAGGTTTTCATTAATTTCCTGGAAGAGGAGGTTTTCACTTCTACATGATGGGTCTTGGGAGACCAGGGGAAGGAGGACCCAGGCTCGGTGCTGGCCCCTTGGCCTGGCACCCAAACTTTCACTCTTTCCCACGCTAGCTGCTGATTCTCTCCGCCCTCATTCTGGGCTGCACAGGGAGGAAGAGGAGGCCATGAGAGCTCCCCTGCTATGTCCTGGGTGTGGAATTCAACTAGGAGGCATGGGGAGGTGGGGGAACACATCTCACAAAGGACAGCGGGACCCCCTCCCTGGTGAGTGGGGAAGCATGTCAATGCTCTAGAAAATGCTTCAAGCCTCCCCAGCTGTCCACTGTAGGGACAGGCCTCTGGGACTCCTGGGGTCTCCAAGGTTAAGGGGGTACATGTGGGAGAGAGCCCAGACATGTTCTAGAAACACAGAGCAGTGGGGACTGATGGACTATGTATCTCAGCCTCAGTGTCCAGGTTTTTTTTTTTTTTCTTCTACCCTCCCTAGGCTTCCATAAACCTACTAATAAATGACAGTCTCTCTGGGGTCATCGGCAGGGTGGAGCCAGGGTGTGGGTGGGGATGAGGTCATGGGCCTGGGAGCCGGATGCACAGTGGCTGCCAAAACAGCCACCATGTGCACATGGGTGGCACCCACAGGGGGAGAGGGCCTGGGTGCCCACCTACTGCCCAAGCCTCCTTGGAGATGCCACCACACTTGGTGAAGCATCTCATTCAGATATTCAGGCCCACCCATCCCCTGCTGACCATGTGACCTGGGGCTGGCAGGCCACACATCATGCTGCCTCAATTTCCCCATCTGCAAAGTCAAGGTCAGATGCACACGTGTCTAGTGGAAGTGTCACATCAAATGAGCTGACATCCCCAGGGTGTTTCAGATGGCACCAGGCAAGCCCTTCAGGAGGGTGGGTTATTAGTGAAACTCAGAAGATGCCTAAGGAGGAAAGTTGGGTTCAAGGACAGGGGAGCCCAGTGGCCAGGCAGGAGCCCCAAGAGTCTCTCCTGGAGGAGGGGTTCAGAGATATGGGGCTGCCCAGCTGGTGGGCAGAGTGCTGGTAAGAAGCTTCTGGCTCAGACCTGTGCTACCCTAGCTCTGAGCAGGCCAAAGGCCCTGGGCTGGGGAGCCGCCCGGCCACCCTACAAGGCTGGTCAGAGTCACCTCACCAGCTTCCCAGAGACTCTCAGTCCAGGGGAGTCCATGGG
The DNA here is from genome assembly GCF_950295315.1 of Erinaceus europaeus. Lineage (NCBI taxonomy): Eukaryota > Metazoa > Chordata > Mammalia > Eulipotyphla > Erinaceidae > Erinaceus > Erinaceus europaeus. Next base: position 26,264,033 of record NC_080171.1, read on the forward strand.
CCTGCTCCAGTGAGTTAGGTGTTCAAAACCTAGGCCCATCCATTATACTCGCCTTTACTATCACACCCATATACTCCTCAGGGCCACCTTCCAGAGGGACAAACTCAAGGACTAGAAGGCAGCTCACAGCTCTGCCCTAGTCTCCCAGCTCCTCTAGGCCCTTACTGTGATTTGTTTGGGGACTCTAATACTTTTATTTTATTTTATTTTATTTTATTTTATTTTATTTTATTTACACCAGAGCACTGCTCATCTCTGGCTTCTGGTGGTGCTGGGGACTGAACCTGAGATGTCAGAGCCTCGGGCATGAGAGTCATTTGCAGAACCATTACCCTGTCTCCCCAGCCCTTACCACATTTCTGGAATGTTTTCAAAACACCAAGAAGTTCAATGCAGAGTCCTCCAAGAGCTGGGCCACCCCATGTTGGTCTGGGTGTTGTACGTCCATCCTGTCCAATCCTGAAGCTGCTAGACAGATACGTGAGGCTGCAGGAAGCATCAGTGTGTGTGGCTCAGGGACCTGCTAAGTCCTCTGATTTGTTCTGAATGTGTGTCCATTTAAAATAGTCACAGGTTAGTTTGAAGAGACAGCTCACCAAGTAAGGCACCTGCCTTGGCATAAAAAGTCAGCCCAGGATGGGACCTGGTGGTGGCACACCTGGTTGAGTGCACATGTTACAATGTGCAAGCACCCAGGTTCAAGCCCCAGGTCCCCACCTACAGAGGGAAAGCTTTGCAAGTCGTGAAGCAGTGTTGCAGGGTTCTCTCTTTTCTCTCTCCCTCTCTGTGACCTCATTACCTTAAAAGAAATTCAGCCCAAGAACAGCAAAATTGTAAACATGCAAGACCTCATCCTCCACAAAATAAAATGAAATGAAATAAATATTGCAGGGCTGTGATCTGATGGCATACTGGTTGAGTGCACAGGTTACAGTGTACAAAGACCTGGGTTCAATCCCCCAGTCCCCCACCTGCAGGAGGAAAGCTTTGCAAGTGGTGAAGCAGTGTTGCAGGTGTCTCTCTCCCTATCACCCCCTTCCCTCTTGATTTCTGGCTGTCTCTATCAAATAAATAAATATAATGAAATAAATATTAAAATGTCACACACAGTCACATTGAGCTGGTGCATACAAAAAAGGTTGTCATGCCTGAGGCCCCAGGCTCAATCCCCAGTACCACCATCAGCCAGAGCTGAGCAGGGCTCTGGTAAAAAATAATAAGAAGAAGAACAATAATAATAATTGACTGGTTGACTAAAATAAAACTTAAAATGTCACAGGTGATGGGGCTGCTTCTGGGCTGGTTGAGAGAAAATGACTGTTCAAGAGGCTCAACATGGATGGTGTTTCTGTGAAGCTTCCGCTTCTCCAGACTTAGCCCCCAGATCTGCCTGAAGACTAAGGAGCAGTAGTTCATTCAGCATGTGGAGAGGCTGGCGTGGGTCAGAGGGAACAGGTCTGTCAGTAAGGGGAGTGGGCACACCACTCCTGAGGATAGGACATGGTAAGTCCACCCAGGCTCACAGAAGCACTGAGTACAGCACCAGGAGAGCAACTATCTAGTGTCCATCAGGGTCAGAGATTCTTACTAGCTGAAGCAGTAGCCACACAGACCCTTTTGAACATACTGAGAGCTCAGAATCGCTCCCTTTAAAAGGGCTGATAGGCACATCTCACCTCCCAGAAAACAAGCCTGAAAGCCAGTCCCCACAGAGGGTGGCCAGGGTGCCATCCTGTAAAGTCCTCTGGGAATATGGTCCAGAGATGCTGGCCCAGCCAAGAAAGGATGGGTGTTGGGGTGTTGGGCATATCTAGGGGCATTGCAGGGGGCTGTGCATGGGCACTGGTGGACACACCTCTGTAATGGCCTCTTTTTGAGACCACCGTATTCATGCTCTTACACACTAGAGAAATTAATGTCCCCAAAGGCTTTACTTGTGAAGCCGAGACTGTAACCACATGTGTCAAATGGGGCACAGGTGTGACTGAGGGAGGGGTCCTGGGTGGAGGAGGGTCTGGGGACACAAGGGGAGCTTCAGCAGAGGGAGCAGGGAGGCAGTATCACAGAGGACATAGCATAAAAGCAGAGGTGACAGGAGCAAGGACCCTACTGGCCTTGAAGTGGGAAGGAGGGGCCATGAGTCAAGGGGCATGGAAGCCTCTAGAACGGAAGCCAGGCGTGGGAGTCCCCAGAGCCCCTGAGGAAGCATTCTGCCCACTCAATGACTGTGCCCCATGGGAACTGGCTATGGATTCTGACCTCAGATGGATGGGCTCACAAATATGCACGTAGTAAGTCACTGAGCCTGCAGTGATTTGTCATGGCAATCTGCAGGGGTTGAGCCCTAATTTGTAATCATTTCCTTCCCTTTGCCTGGCTCACATCCATCTATACAGCTACATGGGACCATGATGCCTCATCATCACCATGTACAGTCCCACCACATCACATGGACATGGCATGTGAATATGCCACAGGGATGTGGGCTGTGGCTGGCATTAGAGATTCTTCCTTTCCTTGGTGTGTCCAGAGTGTATTTCACACACACACACACACACACACACGCAGGAGTTGCTTTATTTCTTTGCTCAGCAAGCACTTTGGGAACAGCTGTCCACAGTGCTAATTAATTACTAGGAGCACAGCTGGATGCACCACCTCCACCCCAGGAACATGAGGCAAGGGGTGGAGGCTCCCCTGCTTCCTGTCCACTGGCTGATCCTCATTCACTCTGCACCCCCACGTCTCCCCCAGTAAACCCCTTCACCCACTGCTTTCTTTTTCTTTTTCTTTCTTTATTGGGAGATTAATGTTTTACAGTTGAGAGTAAATACAATAGTTTGTACATGCATAACATTTCTCAGTTTTCCACATAACAATACAACTCCCACTAGGTTTTCTGTCATCCTTTTCTAGGACCTGTACTCTCCCCCCACCCACCCACCCCAGAGTCTTTTACTTTGGTGCAATACACCAATTCCAGTTCAGGTTCTGCTTAGTGTTTTCTTTTCTGATCTTGTTTTTCAACTTCTGCCTGAAAGTGAGATCATCCCATATTCATCCTTCTGTTTCTGACTTATTTCACTTAACATGGTTTCTTCAAGCTCCATCCAAGGTGTGCCCACTACTTTCAACGAAAGCCCAGCCCCTGCGTGAAGGAAACTGGTGTGTGGTCTGGAACCCCATCCCTGCAGCACTGGACAAAAGGAAGGTGACACTTGACAGACACAGCCCTCAGCGGGTGCACTTCAAGCTGGAGCTTGGGGCTGGGGGCTAGTGTCATGGTAAAAGCTGTTTAGCTCCCCTCCCCCAGCCCTGACATATGTCAGGCAAGATGCACCCCCTCTTTCCCCTACTTCTGGATGTTCATTACAGGGAGATGATGTCCCACTTCCCAGAAGAGCCTGAACTTAAATAGGTGAGTTCACCTACACAGGAAAGCCCTAGACAGGCTGAGGAGTGAGCACCTTCTTCCCAGACTGCAAGGCCTTCTCTGATCTTCTGTGGGACAAATGGCCAATCAGCTACCTCTGGGAGGGACTGTCCTCTGCCTCCACAAGACTATGGAGTTCGTGTTATAGAGGTGACTTGGAATCACCACCACTAGGCCAGGGAGAGATATCTCACATGCTTAGAAACAGCCAAAGTCTCACCAGACCAACATCCTCCCCAGATCACCAAGTTGCAGATACAGATTCCATCCTGACTTCTCTGGGCAGATGACCACACCAATGTGTCCAGGAACCCTACCTCCCCAGAGCCCTGCCCTGCTAGGGAAAGATAGGAATAGGCTGGAGGTATGAATCGACCTGCCAATGCCCATGTCCAGCAGAGAAGCAATTACATAAGCCACAACTCCCAGCTTTTGCTCCCCAAAAAGAATTTTGGTCTCTACCCCCAGAGGGGGAGAAATGTTAGGGGAAGGTAACCAGAGAGCTCTGATCTCCAATTCCATCAGGACACAGAGAGAGAAGAAAAAAGGAAGGACATTTGGAAATAGTAATAGGTGTAGGTGTGACTTAGAAAGCAAGAGAAGGCAGGATTTAGGGAAAAATAGGGGGGCTCGGGCAGTAGCACAGTGGGTTAAGCGCACATGGCGCAAAGTGCAAGGACCGACGTAAAGATCCCAGTTCCAGTCCTTGGCTCCCCACCTGCAGGGGAGTCGCTTCACAAACGGTGAAGCAGGTCTGTAGGTGTCTATCTTTCTCTCCCTCTCTCTATCTCCCCCTCCTGTCTCCATTTCTCTCTGTCCTATGCCACAACAATGACATCAATAATAATAAACACAACAATGATAAAACAACAAGGGCAACAAAAGGGGGAAAAAATAGCTTCCAGTAGCAGTGGATTCATAGTGCAGGCCCCAAGCCCCAACAATAACCCTGGAGGCAAAAAAAAAAAAAAAAAAAGGCAAGTAGTCATCTCATCTCATATCGGTGACCTTGGAAGAACTACTGCAGTTCCCAACGGAGGGGACGAGGACACAGAACTCTCTTGTGGTGGGATCAGTGTGAAATTATACCTGTTACCCCATACTCTGGTAAATCAATATTAGATCACTAATAATAATTTTAAAAAGCATTACCAATAAGAATCACGAAGCCATTCATTCGTTCCAGAGTTCTCCACCGCCATGCACTGGCACAAAGCCATGTGCTCTGGTGACATCATGAGTAGAACAGAGGAAATGCCACCTGGAGGTCAGGGCCACCATCCCAGGGGACAATGCAAGGGTCTGATTCCTACTGGTACCTAGCAGGCACCTATAATCAAGAGGCCCCCTCCAGTCAAGGTATTTGTAGGAGTATCTGTGGTCCAGCTGGTGACACACCCACTTAAGCACACATTACCAGGCACAAGGACCCAGGTTCAAGCCCCCGGTCCCCATTTGCAGGTGGAACACTTCACAAGTGCTGCAGGTGTCTCTTTTTCTCTCTGTCCCTCTCTGTCTCCCCCTTCCATCTCAGTTTCTCTGCCTCTATCTAATAACTAAATAAATAAAATGTTAAGGAAAACTGAGAAGAATATTTGTAATGTTGTGGACCCCCAGGGACCCCCAGGGGACCCCCAACAAGCACTCAAGAACCTCTTGGGAGGGGTGCCTGCTTTGCTACATGCACAGCCCAGACTCAAGCCCTGGGGGAAGCTTCAGTGCTGTGGTGTTTGTCTTTCTCCTTTGTGTCTGTTTCTGTCTCTCTCCTATCTGAAAAAGTCATCCCAGAGTGGTAAAGTCCCAGGAAAAAAAAATAATAATTTTAAGGTATGATTAGTGTCACTGGATTGTATATTAAGATGGATGATCTTTTAAATATTTTATTTGTTTATTTATTTATTAGTGACAGAGAGAAATTGATAGGTAAGTGTAAAAGAGAGAGAAGGAGAGATATACCCACAGACCTGTTTAAGTACTTGTGAAGCTTTCCCCCTGCAGCAGACTTGAACCCAGGCTTTTGTGCATTGTAACATGTGCACTATACTTGGTATGCCACCACTCAGCCCTAGGTGAATGTTCTATGTGAATTATGGCTCAATAAAGTTATTTAATTAAACAAACACACACACACACACACACTGGAAAGATATCTCACTGGGTAGGGTATATACCTTACCATGTGTGCAGCCCTGGTTCAAACCCAGACAGCATATGGGAGGGAGTGTCTGTGGCACTGAAGGTATAGGTGGTGCTGTAATCAATCAGTCAGTCACTCAACTAATCAATCTCTCCCTCTATCTGAATGAAAAAGCACCTGGGAGCAGTGAAACTGCACATGTGCAAGGTCCCAGCCAAGCAACAAAGACAAAAAGAAAGCCTACCCAACACCTTTCCCCTTTTGCTCCCTGACACCCATCTGGTCCTGCCCATCATCTGTTTGAGAAGTTCACACCCAGCACAGAAGATGAACAGTGTCCCGAGGCGGCCACATCATCGTGGGTGGGGTTTGTGTGATCACAGGAGATGTCCAGAGATGAGATCCAGTCACACAGCTGCAGTGGGTGGCAGAGAGGAGAGCTTAGGCACACAGGCAGGACGCATCTTTTCCACCCCACCTCACTGCCCTAGACGGTCTTCAGCCCAGACCCAGGGTGGCAGGTAAGCAGGCTCCACTCTGGAAGAAGCTGGTCCCGGAGGCTCTACGTCTAGTCTCTCCCCCAAGGAAGAACTTCTCAGGAGCAAACATGGCCCTACTGTGGCTGTGAGATCTGTTGCTGTCACTGGTATGTAGTTATTGGGGTTCTTGGTAGTGTCTGCAATGTCCCTGCCTCCCTCATGCTTTCTCTTCCGAGTCTTACTGCCACCTATGGGTCGAGGTGCTCAGGACTGTTGCTTCTGCCACTGTTTGTCACTTCCCATTCATTTCTGTTGGCTTTCACTGTGATGCTATGGTTTTGACTCACGTCCCTGAACTTAAGCGATACTTTTGAAATAATTTTATTTATTTTATTGAGGGGGCAAGAGACCAAAGCACTGATGAACTCTGGCTATTAGTGGTGCTGGGGATTGAATCTGGGACTTCAGAGCCTCAGGCTTGAGAGTCTTTGACATAATGGTTACAGTGTCTCCCCAGCTCATATTATACTTTTAAAAATGCATATATATTTGGATAGAAACAGAGAAGTTTTTGAGAGGGAAGGGAGAGATAGAGAGACAGAGAGATACATGAAGCACTCTTTCACCACTCGTGAAACTTCCCCCCTTCACCAGGAACTTGAACCTGGGTCCCTGAACTTTGCAACATATCTGCTCTGGTAAATGAGCCACCACCTGGCCCCGGTGATTCGCTTCTTTACCTTTCTCTAAAATGGCACAGTTTTTTTTTAGCTCCTCTCACCCCTTCCTATCTTCTTCATTAGTCTTGGCTGATGATTAAATCGTGTTTTTTTTTTAACTTTCAAATTAGAGTTTGTTGTATAGTCAAGTGGATTGAATTAGAATTGGCCGGGTCTGTGCTATTCACCATTTCATCCATCAGCAGCTTCTCTGGCCTGTGTGTGTGTGTGTGTGTGTGTGTGTGTGTGTGTGTGTACATACAGTCCAGAAATGTGTGTCCATGTATGTTGACATGTGTAATCACATGCATGTGTATTCGTGTGCTTATGTGCAAGGAGTGCCCTTGGGGTTTGGAGAGCAGACTACCCTTGTGTCTAAGCCACTCGTGCTCCTCCAACCACCCTCTCAGCCTCTGTTGTGTTTATAAACAGGCTTCTTCTTTTTCTAATTCTTTTAAACAAATTTTTAATTATCTTTACTTATTAGATAGATAAATTGAGAGTGAAGGGGGTGATAGAGAAGGAGAGAGACAGAGACACCTGCAGCCCTGCTTCACCACTGGCAAAGCTTTCCCCCAGCAGGTGAGAACCAGACGCTCAAACCCAGGTCCTTGAGCGTTGTAATATGTGTGTTCAAGCAGGTGTGCTACCACCCAGCCCCCCCTCAAATTCTTTTATTTTTTTATTTTGTTTATTTATTTTGGATAGAGACAAAGATATTCAGAGGGGAGATAGATAAATTGATTGAGAGAGAGAGAGAGACTTGCAGCCCTGCTTCACCCCTTGTAAAACTTCCCCCCTGCAGGTGAGGACCGGGGACTTGAACCTGGGTCTTTGTGGACTGTAATGTGTGCACTCTACTGGGTATGCCACCACCCAGCCCCATAAACAGGCTTCTTCTAAACAATCTTTTTTTCTAGTCATTCTTTCTGGGGCCTCCCACTCTCTTGGGTGCTTCTCCTCCTCCTGAGTTATATTCCTTGAAGGCTCTCACTCCCCACATTTGTGGGGTCACTCTCTGGGGTTTGCTCTGTGTGAGTTTGCCTTTACTCAGCAGTCTGCAGTGACACCCCACTGGAGCAGCAGCAGGGTGGCAATAGTGGTCTCTCTGGGATATTTGGAGTGTTCAATACTCGGCAGCTGCATCTGAGTGCTGATAGCCTGAACATGTTCTCTGTAGGGCTACTATGTCTGCATGCAGGGCAAGCCTCTCCAGAGCTACCTGAGCCTCCCATCTTGTGGACCACTGGGACTCCCATCAGTTGGTGCACTTTCCTCCAGCAGTACTGTTTGGCTCGGTGGTGACACTACACAGTCTCAGAGCACAAATAATCCTCTGTCTTGACAGCTGAAATGGGGAGGGGAGGGCATCTTTGTGGTATGTGAATGACTTCACAGTACAGCTATTCAGGGTCAATCCTTCCCTCCTGGGGGTGTAAGCTACTAGCTCACTAGCCACAACCCAGGCTCCCCACCTTCAAGTCTAGGTAGTGGCCCCACCCCCAACTCCCAGTCCAACCTCCACCCCCACCAAGGAACCCCGAGGGCTTATCACTGGACTCAGCAGCTGCCGGGCTAGCATGGGGGTGCCTCTTCCCGGGCGTGTACTCTCTGGGTTGAAGAGAACTCAACTAGAGCCAGCCCGGGCTGCTACTCACTTAGCAACTAGAGGGAGATGACTCAGGAACCAAACATGTGGCAGTGAGGCAATGCAAATCTTTATTGATCGGAGAGCCAAGGCTTTTAGAGGGCAGACCCAGAAGTGGCATGTCGGAAATGGAAATGGCTAGAAAAGGGGCAGAGAAAGGCAAAAGGGGCTGGGAAGGTAGGAACTTCCTTAGCAACCGTTGAGAGGGTTTTAACTGGCAGGATTAATAATACCCTGCAGGCAGGGAGGGTCTTGAGGGTAGAAAGAAGCTAGACCAAAGGAATGGAATGGATGGGGATCTTTCAGGCAAAACAATGATTATGTAGATAGGCCATAGTATCAGGAATGCAGGGTAGAGCAGGGGGAGCCGGCTTAATGTTTTAAGGAATGCCAGGCTCCTGGAAGCAGAAAAATGCAGGGTGATTTGTGAGGCTCCTCACAATTTTCCAACATCTCCCCTTTTCTTTTTATCTAATGGCCATAGTATCAGGAATGTGGGGTGCTTTGTGAGGCAGGGAATCTGATAAGATGGGCAAACCTTTGAGGTTACTCCTGTCTCTTCTTGCTCAACCTCTCAGTAGAGAGAGAGAGAGACTGACAGGATAGATGCCTCAGGTCAAACCCTGACAAGCTCTACCACATCCTCACAATTTCCCGACAAGCAGCCTTTTTTTTTTTTTTGGCTCCAGGTTATCACTGGGGCTCAGTGCCTGCTCTACTAATCCACTGCTCCTGGAGGCCATCTTTTCCATTTTATTGCCCTTGTTGTTATTGTTGTTATTATTACTGTTGTCATTGATGTTGTTGACCACACTGACTTTTTCAGATATCTAAATATATTGAGAGAGGCAGAAAAGACACAACTATACTAACACTGACCCCAGTGAGGTGGGGGCCAGAACTGGGTCACACACACAGCAAAGCAGGCAAGTACTCCCCACAGGTGATCTATCTCCCCCCAGGCCCACAGTTTTGGTTTTAGCAAAGAAAAAAAAATCAATTCAATAACATATTTATGGGGGCTGAATGGTAGCATACCCAGTAGAGCACAGACATTATTATTTTACTCCAGGACTGAAGACACCAGCTGCCACCTACAGGAGTGAAGATCCAGAAGCAGTGAAGCAAGGCTGCTGGGGTCTCTCCTGAACCTCTCTGAGCAGCATCTTCCTTACTACACAATAGGTATCTCCCCACTCCCACTCTTGAATGTCCTCAACAGCTGCACAGCTCTGCAGAGCTCCTGTTCTCCCCTCCTCTCTTTCACCTGTCCCCAGTGTGTCTGGATCTCCCAGACCCTTCCCACAGCCCCTCTCTCATGGGTGGGGCTCCAGTGCCTTCCAGAGAATTCTAATCCCTGAGCCTGGCCACCCAGCTGCCCCTCATCCTCACCCTCCTAGCACCTTCCCCATAGGGAGACTTTGCTTGGCCCCAAGTGTCTACCTCAGTGCTCTGCCCACCCCACCCCCAGGAAGTTTCTGGTACCTTGGCAGTAACTTGATCTCTTTCCCCTCTCTGTCTCAGCATCTCACACTCTTTGGGGTCTTTAGCTTCTAGTGACGTCACCATATGTCCTCTGTCAATCATCTTGCTGAGTGAGTTTCATGGTTCACTCATCAAAGTCTCTTTCCTGGCCTTGTCCTGGTGCCCACCCCCGGGTCATATCCTCTAACAGCACCCGGGGGTGGGTGAAGAGTCCACTGCCCCAAGGAGCCCACAAGGTCGCCCTCATAGAATGACTTACTCCCTGAGACCCCCGTCTCTTCATTGTAGGATTGTGTTCCCATGTCTGGCCTGGTACACACGAGTGAATGTGGCCCAGTGTCCATCTCCTTGGGGTGTTAGCAGAAGTATGGGGACATGTCCCTTGGCTCAGCTGGAGGAGATCCCCATAAGAATTCTCCATCCCTCCTGTTCCAATGCCAACTTTCCCTAGCCCTGGGTTTTTTGTTTTTGTTTTAAAGTATTTTTGTAATTCTGATGAAATACACAGAACATGAACTTCACCATTTTAACCACTTTGAGTCGGAGCATGTGGAACCATCTGGTAGACTCACCCTACTGTGAGGATGTCCCCACCATCTGCCCCCAGGACACCCACCCTGGAGAGCTTGTGGGGAGTCAAATTTCAGCATTTTGTTTAAGTCACAAGCACCAGGGCTTCATCCACATCTATATGATTCCACACTACTGAATGATGCTTTTATTCCTTTTCAGAATTCAGGTCAGAGACTGTGAGGGAGGAAAAAAAAACAGAAAGAGACAGAGAAGGAAAGTAAGGAGAGGGAGAGAGAGAGAGAGGTGACAACACCACCCCACCCTTCATGAAGCATTCCCTGAGTGGCAGAGTGTGTTCACAACCAGGTAAGCTTTCTCCTGATCCTCACACTTCAGTTTTTGCTGTCAAGGAACTTGGTGCCAGTACTACAAACCCATCATTCCTGGCAGCCTTTTTTTTTTTCCTGTTGTTCTTGTTGTTCTATCTTTTGAGTGAACAGAGAGAAACTGAGAGGGGAGGGGAATATAGAGAGGGTGAGAATGTGACAGATAACTGCAGACCCGCTTCACTGCTCATGCAGCATCTCCCTGCAGGCGGGAAGTGAGGGCTTGAGCCCAGTTCCTTGACATAGTCACGTGTGCACTCAGCCAAGTACATCAAGTACAAGCCCCACACTTCAGTATTCTCTTCTAAGTATTTCCTCAAATCCTCATGGCAAGAGGCAGGATTTCCACTACTACCTGAATTGCACAGCTTGGTCCCAGCTTTCAAACTCTTACAAAGGAATCGCTGATAAACAAACAAACAAATAAATAACTCAAGTCCCAGGGCAGGGTCCCTCCAGAGGGCCAGTTCAGACTGAATTCTGACCACCAAAGCTGCACCTGATGACATGGCTCACTCCTAGCCCTGGCAGTCCCTGCAAACTGAGACCCTCTGTTTCCAGGGGTCACACACAAAAGTTTTGTCCCCTTGGCTTTACCAAAGAGGTCCAGGGGTCCACCCCCATTCCCTAGGGTAGCAGGAAGTAGGGGGTGTGCCTGAAGCTAAAGCTGAGGCTGTCGGGCCTGTCCTGCATCCAAGGTCAACCCACAAAGCAGTATCTCTGGGCAGCCTAATCGGGGGCCAGAATTCATGGATCCATTTCTGAGCAGGCTGTGACCAGCAGAGAGGACACAGACGACAGGAAAGCAGCCTGATTGCAGTCAAGCAGCCTAAGCCTGATCCTGAGCCAGGCCTGTCCCCAGCACAGCACAAATCAACTGCTCCTTCCTGCCAGAAGACCCCACTTCCCCCCACAGGTCTGGCATCCCCCCACTCTGCCTGTGGGACCAGCCCCAGATTCCATGCATGAGGCCAAGGCTCTGGGATCAGGGCTGGGCGCCAGCCCCAAGCCCCCCTTATTATGAGGGTTCCCAGTGAGCTGTCCTAGTGGCTGCCTGCCAGGGCCCGCCAGGAGCCGGGCCACATGACATCACCGTCCAGAGGCGGCTAAGTGGAAACAGGCTGCACTCCTCTTGGCTCTGACAGCCCACCTCCCAGGCCTCCCAAGTGACCACAAGCTTCCCCATCACAGTTCCTCACAGTGGTCACTGCAGTATCTCTCCTCTCATGGGCACTGTGCCCATTCATTCACAGGGGTCCTAACCCCAGCACAGTCCCGCATGTGGCCAGAATTCAGGAAACACCTACCAATGAGTGAAAGTCTCCAGGGCATCCCCAGCACCTGGTAGGAGTCTAGCATCACCTTCCTAAAGGGTCACTTCTGTGGCTCCTTTGGTGGTATCTTTGCCACCATGTGTCCACAAGAGGCCAAACCAGAGACAGGAAGTGTGTCTGTGGCTGCCACCCCTTGGGGTGTATGGATCTGGGGGTGGAGGGGTTCTTTTTTTGAGGTGATAACACCTAATACCCACAGGCTCACTCCTGCAGGAGCCTGTTATACCAGAGCCCTTCCTCTCAGAGTTGGGAACAGACATAGGAGATCCACAGAACCACTTCTGTCCCAGCTTGGGGGAGGTGGGGTGTCCCTAGACACTGAGCATGAGGAGGGATGGGGGCATCACAGGCAATGGGACTCACATGGGCTCTGAGCAGATGTCATGTCCCCACAACTCAGCCATTGTAGACTCACAAGGCCCCAGGCCTGTGGTGACCAGAGCCCAGAAGACCAGGGCTAATCCTTCCCACAGAAATTCACCTGCATCTTGACTCACTGAACTTCAGGCTAAATTGCACCTAAAATAAGCAGGTCTCTCTCTGTACTAGTGCAAAAGCAGACAAAACCCAAAGAGCAAGAAGCAGGAGAGACCATAGCACTAGCCCCAGGGCTGGAAGGTGAATCAGGCAAGAGTCTAAATCAGCCTGTTTTCAAGCAAGCCTCAAGCCATTTAAAACAGAAAATACGGGGGTCAGGCGGTGGCGCAGTGGGTTAAGCGCACGTGGCGCAAAGTGCAGGGACCGGCGTAAGGATCCCGGTTCGAGCCTCCGGCTCCCCACCTGCAGGGGAGTCGCTTCACAGGCGGTGAAGCAGGTCTGCAAGTGTCTATCTTTCTCTCCCCCTCTCTCTCTGTCTTCCCCTCCTCTCTCCATTTCTCTCTGTCCTATCCAACAACAAAGCAACATCAACAATGGCAATAATAACCGCAACGAGGCTGCAACAACTAGGGCAACGAAAAGGGGAAAAAATGGCCTCCAGGAGCGGTGGATTCATGGTGTAGGCACCGAGCCCAGCAATAACCCTGGAGGGAAAAAAAAAAAAAAACAGAAAATACACTGGGAAACTAGAAGTAATGAGTTGTAAAGGTAAGACTAGGAATAATGAGTTGATAAGGGGGCAGGGGTAGATAGCACAATGGTTATGCACAGAGACTGTCATGCCTGAGGCTCCAAAGTCAAAGTTCAGTCCCCTGCTGAGCAGTGCTCTGGTGAAAATTAAAAAAAAAAAAAGTTGATAAGGTACAGGCAGAGAGCTAGAAGGGAGAGGAGAGCAGCATATTAGAAGCTTAGAAGAGGCAACACACTCACAAAATTGACAGATCTCAACCTCCAAAAAACCCACCCCAAAAGGAGAATGACTAGAAAGTGGTCACCACACCCAGGTCTTCTTAGTGACAGCAAAGAAAGAAGAAACTCTTTAGAGCAGGCAAAGAAAGTGATTACTCTGACTTGTCAGTGGAATGCAGGTTATGAACACTGGAAGCCAGGAAAAAAATAATAATAATAACCACCACCTCAAAGGTGTGGAGAAAAAGGCCCAGGAAGAGGTTTTTGTGGAATGCCCAAAGGCCTTTTCGGAAGAATCCTCACTGAGCCATGTACCTAATCTCTGTGCAGGAAATCATCTAGGAAATCCTCTAGGCTGAGTCGGCACTGGGAAGATTAGGGGAGCTTGGGAGACGGGCAGCAGGAGGGGGGGCAGCTCAGGGCCCCTCAGGTTCAAACAGGGGAGGGGGGCTGTGCAGGTCAAAGCACATAAGTTTCGGGGAATGTGGAGGAATATGTGGGTCAACCCTGAGTGCTCCTCAGTATAGAGCACCAGGTAGTGTCTCCCCAAACCCCTGTGCACCCTGAAGCTCAGAATCAGGCCTTTGCAGATTCATTCATTAAGGGACAAGGAAAGATCATACTGGGTTATGGTGGAGTCTAGATTCAAGGGGCTCATAAAGAGACAGAAGGTGACACCTACATGGGGAACAGAAGGAGAAAGGGAGACGAGAGAAGAGAAGGGAAGAGAAGGGAGAGAGAGAGAGAGGAGTTGGAGGGGAGGGGGCTGGGCAGTAGTGCATCTAGTTGAACACATACTTTGCCATGTGCAAGGACCCAGGTTCAAGCCCCTGTTCCCAACCTGCAAGGAGGAAACTTCACAAGCAGTGAAACAGAGCTGCAAGCATCTCTCTTTCTCTCTCTTTCTCTGTCTCTCCCTTCCTTCTCAATTTCCCTCTGTTGTGTCAAAATAAAATAGAAAGAAACGGGGGGAAAATGACCTCCAGGAGTGGTGGATTTATCTGCTGATACTGAGCCCTATCGATAACCTGGGGAGGGTGTCAGGTGGGGTGGGGGGAGAGAATGAGCTGGAGGGGAAGGGTGAAGGGAGGGAAGAGTAGAGAGGGGGCAGAGGAGCCAGGCAGTGGCGCAGGACGTTAAGTGTATATAGTACAAAGCAGATCTACAGGTCTTTCTCTCTCCCTGTCTATCTTCTCCCCTGTAATTTCTTTCTGTCCTATCCAAAAAAAGAATAAATGGCCACCAGGAGCAGTGGACTCATGGATTCATAGTGCAGGCACCGAGCTCCAGTGATAACCCTGGAGGCACAAAAAAAAAACAAGAAGATGTGGGGGGGGGGGGGGGACAGGAATGGCTTCTCGGACTGTGTGCTGACCACTCACAGTAGTTTCTGGGGCTTCCATGACCCTGGAAGACCTGGGACTCCTCTCACCCCTTGTCACACAGTGCTCCCCAGTTCCCACCAGGACGACTGGCAGCAGAAGATTCCAGAGGCTGCCTCCAGTGAAAAGAGTACCCCTGGGGGCAGGGGAGCCTGGCTCATACCCCAAACCTTCACTACCCCCACCTACCCCACCCCCAGGCTATAATGGGGCTCTTAGAGCAAACAGCAGCAGACCAGAGTCAAAATCTGGCTCCACTCCCTGTCACTGAGGACCCAGGTCCATGACTGCATTTCTGTGTGTCTCAGTCTCCCCAGCCCAGACCACTGCTTTGAGATGGAGAGTATAGTGAATATCCCCCGGTTATGCAGTCTAAGCTCTGGAAAACAACTGTCCCCAGCACCCAGGATAGTTTAGCTCCAAAAGGCTCAGATTTCCCCCAATTTCTCAGCCCTAGGCCTACAGGAATGATAGGGAAATGGAGGCAGGCAATGCAGTCTAGGTAGCCTCATGCACCAGTAGCCAGGAGCAGCCTTTCCTGTGGGGCTCAGCAAGCAGGGCACCCCAAACCCCTAGCAATACCCACCCCCACCCCCAATCTGAAGTAACACAGGGTTCCAGCTCCAGCACAGCTGGGCCCCTGTTCAGCCCTGGGCTCCCTCCCAATGAGTCAGCCCCTCAGGCCTCCCACAGAGGAGAGTAGGTCAGTGAGGGCTGCAGGCGCCACATCCCCCACATCCCCACATCCTGCCCTCCACCACCAGGGTGGACTCTGGCTGCAGCAGAAGCCAGGGTAAGCTCTGGGGTCTTCATGGCAGGAAAGTGGAGGAGGGGGAGAGAAAGCTCTTCCCTCCTGGACCATGATGCCAGGGGCTCCGCTTGAACCTGTTCTAGGCCTGCCTCCTCCATGAGGCCACCAAAGAGGGTGACCATCCAGGTAATAAGGACACCAGCCCAGGCTT